>NW_009629266.1:0-512 GCF_000690535.1 Cariama cristata | reverse complement strand
ACTTACTAGGAGTCCCATCACTCCATGAGAGAATGCGGCTGGCTACCATGGCAGCCTGTTGATGTTCTGTTCCTTCAGCGCCCAAGCATGCTGAACGCTGGAAGTCCCTAGCGCAGCCCACCCCTTGCTGCCAGTCATGTGGCACAGTCTTGGCACAAAGCCACGTGTGGATGTCATTGATATTTCTGTGTTTTCTGTTGCTTGAACAGCTTCCAGAAAAGTTACATACAAATAGGAAAGAAACTGAAGAGTTACAAGAGAGAATTCCTGCTTTATCTTTCCATCAGGAGAGACTGTCAGTAGGGCAGCTATTAGTGTCTCAAGCTAGCAACCATCTCAAACAACAAGAGAGAAGGAAGTGGAAGAGCAGATCTGGAAGGATTACAAAGTGTGCTTCTCAAGTTGCTTTCTTCTGACTGTCTACCTGAAGCGTGAGTTGCGCAATCTCCTCTTCCAGCTCTTTAACTCTGGCTTCTCGTTCAACCACCGTCTGTCTGAGCTGCTCTATAAGG
>NW_009629265.1:27570-42349 GCF_000690535.1 Cariama cristata | reverse complement strand
ACCGGCCGCCGTGCAAGACGAGATGTACGGCCAGAGCTGGCCGAGGGGCCGTGACTGAGCGACCGGCAACTAGCTAGGCAGGGAAGGCAGGGTTGGAGCCGGGAAGAGGGGTGCTGCCCCAGGAGCAGGGCAGAGCCACGTAGTGGTAAAGCGTTAGGGTCGGCAGCAGTAACGGAGCTAGCAGGAGCGAGGAGAGGCTTGTGACTGTTTGTGAGCTGGAGGAAAGCCAGCACTAGCTCTGTATCCCAGAGGGAAGCATCACGTACAGTATGATATTTCCACTGGTTAAGATTGCACCATGCTTTCTTTCTGTTTCATGTCTTCATTTTCTATTTAAGTTGGTAGTGCTTCCAAAGAAAGCAGATTTTTTTTTCAGTCACGTGCACGTTCCACAGAACAGTAGTATTTCAGCTCTGAGGCTCATTTGTGTAATGGTGGAATGTCTTTGATATGGACACGTTTGTTTTGTTTTTTTTTTTCTTTCCTAGTTTGTTTCATACTCTCTTATGGATAGACTTTTAAAGAGGGAAGTAGAGCCTGATGATTCATGCTGGTTCCTCAAATATGTAACTAGTTCCACTTGTTCACTTACCTTTCAGACCCTCAGTACACACTACCAAGTGAGAAGGACCATTCAAAGTCAAATGTCCATGTTCAGCTTGTCGGTGATAAAGTGGTAGGTGTTGGCCAAAGATAGCGTACATGTGCACCTTTTATTTATTTCTGTGTGTATGGATACACATGCATAGAAACTCTGTCTCAGTTCTAAGCTGCTCCCTTAAAACCGCAAAATACAAAGCAAAGGAAGCAGTTTTCTCTAAAACAAGACTTGACACAGGGAGTAGCCATGATTGCCGGCCTAGGGTTACTCTGTAGCAGCAGCCTAGAAACGCCCAGTTTCATGTGCTGAGTATTTTCCTAAATTGTGTGTCAATATTTTTAATAAAATATCTCCAAATGCTGTTAACAATAGCTTGTATATGTTATTAAGACCTGTACAGTCGTTGGGCTGTTGTTCAAGCAGAGCTGTTAAATGTGTTATTTCACACTGTACCTCCTCACTTACAGTACAGCTCAAGGGAGCATACTTAGACAGTTTAAAATGAACCAGGTAGCAACAGCTAAGCAGCCTGTAAAGACTGCAAACCCATCCTGGTTCTTCATACTAGGTTAGTGCAATTAAACTTCCTAACTAAGGCCTTAGCTAGTTAGCCCATGCTTAGCTCCCTACTGCGTTTGCTCCCCTGCTATCAGTATTCACCCTAGCTAGTTTGAAACCAGCCAAGGCCTGTCTGTGGGAGTTGCAGTCATACCTTTAGACAGCAGTGATTGATGGCTGGACAGGCTGCATACAGGTGGAATGCCAAAGGACAACAGACTTGGTACAACTGCACAATGAATTAGATTTTAAACAAAGAATCCTCCTGAAGCTATGCACTTGACTGATCCTGCAAGGCAGATATTCTGAACTCTCAAGCTCCATTGCAGTACAGTGAGGAAAAAATCCCTGAGCAGCTTTCCAATAATGGAATCAAGAAACATTTTCTTGAAGAATGTTTCTGGATGTCTCTTACTCCATTATCTCAGACTCTTTCTTATATCTACATGAAAAAAATGTGTGTTTGTCTGCCTCTCTGTAGAGGGGCATACACATGGAGCTGGAAGCATTACCTGTTGTCATAGAGATCCTTGAAACAATATGGCTGTGTTAACAGTTCAGGCCAGACAAAGTAAGCAGGTATACTGTCGCTAATGTTGTCATGTCATAGGTGTAATGTTGTGGATGAGTATGGTGACAGACTCTGACTTGCATAAAACATGTTTTAAGCATATGAATCAGCAAGTGCATAATGTGCAATTGAAAACAATACAAGTATGAATTCTTAATCTATAGCATCACAGAATGGGGTGGACAGGGGTTGTGATAATATTAGTTTATAGGGTTTTCCAAACTCTCAAAAGTTGAATTCCCTTTGAAGAGAAATGAAACAAAAATGCAGAATCATGCACAACAAGCAGCTACTCATAGTAGGATAGATCTCTTCATCACCTGACACTGTCTTACACTCTAGTGAGTTAGTGTACTTGAAATGTCACTGCTACCTTACATGTATCTGAGTTAGCACCCGCTGAAATGGGCAATTCACAATTCAAATTTGATTTCAAGCGTTACAGAAGCTCAAGCCAATATAGCTACCACACTTATACTTGAGTCACGATTGCAAAGATTTATTTGCAACCATAAATTTAGAGATTTAAGTCATATCTACCCAGGGAAAGCAGTGCTTAGAAGGAAGGGTGTGGGTTTTAAATGTGATCATTTTTGTGTGCTAACTCCCATCGAGATATTTCTAACACATGCTAAAATTATTACAGTATAAAATAATGTAACTTTACTCTGTAAGTGGAATATGTTACTTCATTTCTAGAGCACACAAAATATGAGGGAGTTACATGGGGTAATGTGCTAGCAGTTCACATTACTGCACATTCACAGGTACTGCACACTAACTTCTTTATGTAACGAACTGTTAGACCCTTTGATTTTAAGTATAAGTTTAGCACTGGAAAACAGCCAGAAGACATGTCTGTGCATCTGCTGCTAGTCTGGTATGCTCCACATCTTGAGAAGTACCATCTAACCAGCTGACATCATTAGCATACGTATGGCACCTTATTTCCCTGTCCGAAATGTGGAGTCCTGTAAATCACAGCAAACTGAAATTCTGATCTCTTTAATGCTGTTTGAAATTGCTAAATCACTGCCTCTCTTCTTTGTGTCCACACAAACATTAGGTAAAAGCACCAATGTTCAGAAATATGTTTAGTAGTTTGATCCATTTCCCGTGCTACAGTCTGTGCTTGGAGGGCAGAGATCCAGTGCCTCCATTTATTGACCGAAGATGGAGAGGGAGGGCTCAGCAGCGCCTGGAGGCTCTTCAGCAGCTTACTGTGTAAGTGTTCTATGGTTGGATAATTTAAAACAAAAATACGAACAAAACCAACAAAACCCCATGCATATTGAAGTGATGACTGCAATTTGCTCCTACTTATATTTCCCTTGAAATTAAGAGATTGCAGCTGTTGTGGAGTATGGTTGCCCATCTGTTTCTTACAGGGTGGATGTTGCACATTCCTTCATCCCTGTGCTCTCTGCTTTGCAGCGGTTGCTGGGAAAGAGAACAGAGTTATTTCAGTCTCTTGTAAATCAGATAAGTTATGAAGAGTTCAGTGACATGTGTGTTAACTTAAGCGGGAGCTGTTTCCTTTTAGTTCCGTGCAATTGCAGCTGGATAGATGGCTTTTGCAGCTCTATCAGGGATGTATGGGGCCTGAACCAGGGCATCACATTTTTATTGCAGGGGTTTTTTAGTTGAACTTTCTCTTGGAATCACAATTTGGGCTTATGATTCAGCAAATACTTAAAAAAAGGTTCATATGTTTTGCCACACCACGCATTTTTTTGAGTCTTGTAGCTGTATTCAAGACTGCAGGCATCAGCCTAGGTAGTTGTTTTCAGAGGTTTTTGCTGCATTAACAAGCTAACTTTGGACCATGGCTTTTCAGACGATGTGTGCTATTATAGGGTTGCTGGTAGCTGAGTTCCACCACATGCAGACAGTAATCAAAGATGTTTAAGAGTGATACAGTGGATTTCACACCTGGTTTTGTTCAGTTTTGAAAGCTTCTTCTTCTAATTTCCATAATAAAATAAGAATTTTGGAGCCTTTTTCTTCTCTTATTACTATTTTCAGCATATCAAACTGTCCCCAGCACATGAAAACCTCAGTGGCTTCTTATATTTTGCTTGTTATTCTGTAACAAGAGTTTATTTGATGGCTGCGCTGCTTTAAAATTTCGTTTCATTTGAACAACATGTATTTACAAAATGTCTTGCAATTAACAAAAAATGAGAAATACACCCCCTCTGTTTCAACCTGCGCTGATTGACAGTGTTGCTGATACAGAAGATAGAATATTTCCCAGCTGTCTTCTCACTAGTTGCGTTGCCTCTGCAAGGTTACCAGGAATAAATGCTCATTTATTTCAGCAAAGTCAGCAAATATAAGTCAAGGACATGCGAGAGGCAGGATCTGTGGAATAAATATTTCACTGGGTTCCCATTGTGCCTATAACTGTGCCATAACAGGATGAACAGTTTATGCTAATAAAGTTAGATCATAAGAATAAGTGCCCACCTGTGCTGAATGAAACACAAATCCATCTGGATGGAGCAACAGTCTGATATGTAAACAGTCAGCTAGTGGAACTAGCAATCAGCTCAATTAACGCATTTGAATTACAAACACAACTTCACAATAACAGGTTGATTAGTGCTGAGCAAGTATCTCAGGTTACTGCATTGCATCTCAAAACGTTCCCCTCTCTTTTGTTATGTGATATGACTGAAAGCACTGGGAAGAAATGACTTTAAACTTACCTTGGCAGTAAATTGTATGTCACGGGAAGTTAATGAAGCATCTCTCTATAGGCTTTACTGTAGTGGGTAGCCATACTGTGGCTCCCGGAGTTCCATGGTGCAGCTCGCAGGACTCAGATGAGGTCTTTGAAGACAACTGGTCTCAGCATGCAATCCTCTGGTTTGAACCCAGCTGTCAAACAATGTTATGTATTAATTGCATCTCTGTAAATATACCTCTGTATTTAAAATTAGTCAGCAGCAACCAACTCCAGCACCCACAATCCCATACATCTGAGGTCAGGATTCTTACGAGTTGCCAAAAACGGTCTTACAAAAAACATGACGGTCAGAAATTGCTATATATATAGCTTAAGGAAATGACTTACCTTAATGGCATGATTCGAGCTTTTCTTTTAAAAAAGAATGTCTGTTTCTCATCTTAAACGACCTTGCAGGCTGAGAAGAGTAAGACTGGAGTATCAAGTGGTTGTGAAATCAAATAGCAAGCCTGATGCATAGCTTTCAAAGGACTCAATTCTGCCCATTCTCTCACTGACTGCCTTAATGAAGTCTATCTCATGGTCTTCCAAAGCTTTAAATTAAAGAAAACCATCCAAGATGTTACAGTGAAAAATTTAAACAGTCTGCCTACTTTAAATTCAAAACAGGGAACAAAATGAAGAAAGACTGTTCTTGCAAAAGATATGCTTGTTCCAGCATAGCTTTTGAAACATTCACATGGTCATCCTAATTTTTCTCCTTTATAAGAGAATTCAAATTGAAATTCCCAATTCTAAAATTTTCCACATTTACTCAAAACCTCTTTAGCTATTTTTGAAAGGCAGAAAGTAGTAGTCTTCTTTGTTCATTCTACTCCTTTAGACATATTTTCTATTACGGAAAGTTTTTCACTCTTAAGGAATTGAGCTTGCTCCCCCCACTCCCAATAAAAGTAGTTTACTTTACAAGGTCAGCATTTACAAATGGCCAATCCTTTTCATGACAAGCATATTAGAAAGTTTTATTAAAGGCAGCAAATGGCTATTTCTTGCCCACGCATAGTGGAAAATATACATAAAGTGTCAAACTGTTGCTATATATGTAAGCATGAATAAAGCAAAATATAATTGCTTGTGTAAGTATTGGGATTTTGTGGAATTTGTAGCATGCATGTTTGATTGTGCAACCAGAGAAGGAGAGAGAGAGATTAAAAAAAAAAAAAAGAGGACATAAGAAAAAAAGATCAGAACTGCTCTAAATGCACTTCTTGATTGATATCCTGTATTTTGTCTTTTAGAGCTCAATCTTCTCTTCAAATACCTCAAATTGTGTATGAAGATCCTGAAGTCAGTGGAAGGAATCGTTACAAATATTTTGCACGGTAAGGAATGAATTGATTTGAAACAGAGTTCAGAAGCTTGCTTTTGTGCAGTTTAAAGAGCACCTAAACAAATGCCAGAGCCTTATTTTCTCTGTCTTTTCTGTCAGTTCTTTGATCACTGCTATGGAAAATCTAAATAGTAACCAAATCTTAAATCACAAGGTCTTTTTACATTCATGCTATGCAAGAATTTTCAGGTAATGAGTTACCGTATAAGCAAATGATCCTGCTACATGAAAGAAGAAGATGCTCACAAAGCCATTGTGGTTCTCCGGACTCCTGGAAAGGTGCATACTTAAGAAGGAACCTTTTAATTCCCAGTTTCTGACAGGAACAGAGAGGGGGCAAAAGGAATTCTTGATTAAGTTTTCATCAATGTTCTCTACTCCAGGGCTGCTGTGCTCCTTCCAGAATGACACTGCAGGTCAGCAATGGACTCAAGATCTGAACCAACAGCTAGCGTACAAACATTCTTAACTTAGTCACATATACTTTGAATTACATTCACTATTCTAGTCAGCAGCTGTTGGCCAATATGTCCACTTTAAATATAAAAATTTGCCAAGTTTAATAAATTAAAGTTCTTTATGGCTTCTTTAACAACAATAAAAAAAGGACAAAGATTATGTTCTGCAATTTGAAATTAAGCTTTGAAGTCGCTCAAAGGCTAAGGGAAATTGATAGCGAACGGCAATATGCAAACTATAAGAATGCCTAAGAAGGAATTATTACTATGTTGTTGAGCCTCTATCACTCTCAAGATATTTCATAAAATACTGCAAAAAAGGAAACAATCAAATGAGATAAGTCCAAAACAGCTTACCTTACCAGCTGATTGTAGGAATTAATTTAAGGATTTCAAGAAGTTATTAAAAAAAACTCTCTCAAAAGCTCAAAGTTAAAAATGTAAACTAATTAGTGAAACATACACAAAATGTTGTGAGCACACTCAAAACTAACATTTTAATTACTGTCTTGTTTTGCAATTCTACATTTTGCTTTGACAGAAGAATAACACTCAATCCTACTGGTGAAACTTTCTCTGTTACTCCTTAGCTATGAAAGAATTATTTAATATTCAGGCACAAGCCTTAAACATGCAACTACAGAACCCGAGTTGTGGAAAATCAGTGTAACTCCACTGAAATTAGTGGACTGTAGTTTTTCTAAAACGTAATGATCTTTTACACTCATGGCTCTTGTCTGACATCTGGATTCTCTCTTTTCAGACCTCTCATCCCTTCTAATAAGCTGCTTTCATTAAATGTTGCTTATGCAACGGCAAAGTAAGTAGTGAATTCTGGAACATTACTGTTGTAATGGGACACATCTCACCAGAAAAAGATTGGGAAACTATTTAGCTGGTGACCAATATTTTTCATAATGAACCAACAGGAAAAACTTGTTAAGAGGTAAGGGTTTGTTCACCATTGAGAATTCCTGAGGAAACAGGTGACTGACTGTTTCATAATTTGTTTGCAGTATATAAGTAGCACTTTGTGGGTAAAGGACATGTGCCTCAAGTGTGTTACGATTATAAGGCCTGAAACAGAAAGCAAGTGTCTCTGAATCCTAGAGGAGATGCTGATGCAAAGAAGATTCTCCAATACAGCAATATTGTTGGAAAATCTTCTGATATTTTATTACAGTCTCTGTGACAGCTGCAATACTATTCAGTAGTCTAGAGCATCCTTGAAGTAGTCTAATGTGGTTTTCGGTGGGGATCAGATTTTGAGGGGACATAAGAAGATTCAATTCCTAGTTGAGTCAATGAAAGTTGCATGTGCTTATGTCAGAATTGAATTTTTGTTCTGGAATTGTTGAAAAGAAGACAAAGATGTAAACTAAATTGAAGCAGTCCTACTTCATTTTACACTCAACCATGAGGTACTTTTTGTGCCCATTAAAAGCAATGCTTTAGAATGGATACATAGGGAAGATTTGCACGTAATAACTTGTGAGAGCTGAAACCAGAAGATTTCTGGATTGTTTACCTAAGGAGGAAGGTTTCAGAGGACTAAGTGTAGCCTCAGTCTGCTTTTACTAACAATAATGGACTTAACATCAATGAGAGCAATGTTAAGATGAAACAAACCACATTTGGATATCCTACCTTTAACTTAGTGTTGTGTTTCCGTTTTGTTTTGTTGTTTTGTTTTTTTTTTTTTTAATGAATGTGAGAAATGTTCTTCCATCTTGCAACTCTTTTTAGGAAAGAGCCCTATGTCCATTCAGCTACAAGAAACAGCAAGGTCTTTGGTCCGAAGTTAAGAACTTTGGGCACACAGACGGATTACAGGGATGGTGAAGCCCAGACAGATCCCTATTCCCCTGAATATGTAGTTCCCAGTGGCTCAGTCCCTGAACTTCTGACACTTGCTACACTGACTTGGGGTGAGTTGTGAAATCAAGATAAATGGTAATAATCATGTCGCCTCTTTAGCAGGAGGTTCTTTTTTTTCAATGTCTGGTTTCAAGTCTATTGCCAGCTTTGGCAGCCCTTTGTTGTCTTCCTTTGGGGCACATTATTTTATCTATTTCTAAAATAGGTATGATATTTTCCTACTTAATAGCGCTGTTCTGGTGCATTTCATAAAGAGTTTTGAGATCATTCAATATTAAAAGGTCATATGTTTTACAAATACAAACTAGGAGCATTTTTTCCATTTATCTACTGTTCTTCAGCTGTTCTGAGTTAGACATCAGTAAAAAAACAGTACAAACACGGATGCCTCAGAATACACCTGTGATCCTCATTTCCCAGTGTCCCACCTGCAATAATGATGGACGCTGGACATGCCAAAGAAAGTGCTCATTCTCAGAAAGTGTCTTTTTGAAAAGGTTTTTCCTCCTTTGCTGCCTGCAGTAGAGGAACAAAGTGCTAGTGTTAATGTCAGCTGAGCTATAGCAACTGCAGGTCCTACCATTCCTCATACTGTAGAATTTTACTGGTCTTAGAAGTATTCACTTCTGGCTATTGACAGGTCTGTTGTGTTTAACATATGGGCTTGTGCCCATACAGCCTTCTAATACTTTTTGGTGGTGGTTATTTGCTGGATTCACCATTCTCCTAAAGATCTTCTGCTTCTTGTCCCTGTAAGGTCGGGGGCTACCAGCAGGACTAGCTGAGGTGGAGATGATTGAACGTGCCCGGGAAAAACGTGCATGGGAAGCAACTCTTCCAGCCATGGACAATGCCTCACAAATTGCGAAGAGGAGGAAAATGATGGATGATATGGAGAGGAAGGAGTGGGCCTTTAGAGAACAGGAAATAGAAAAGTAGGAGCCCAATTATAGTCCTTATTTCTTTTAATTATTGGCTGAGTAGAGAAGGAACAAGAACGTTTAGGGGATTGGCTGTAGGGTACAAGCCTTTTATTTCTGTGAAAATCTCCTGATATTGGGAAGGGATAGTTCTGTTAAATTTAATATAAGAGACTGCTACCACAATATTTTTCACCAGTGCTAAATTCACTTTTTAAAATGAAAGATTAAATATGAGTTATGCAATATGAACTATGTGTTAAGTAGTCAGTTGGTATGTAGAATTTAATGATGACAGCATTGCACAGAACACTGCAGAGTACAGTAGGTCATACCTGGCCTTTTCTTTCCTTACAGGTTGCAGGAGGTTCGACTGGAAGTCTTAAAGAAGCTGCTGTGGAGGCGAGAGGAGAATCAGAATGAGCTGGATACCAAGCGCTTGTATGACCACTGGCAAAATTATCAGAAGGCTAAAGAAGAGAAAATAAAAAAGATTCAGCATGACTGTGCACTGAGTAAGTTTGAAAGACAGGGAGAGAGCAGTATGAGACTTAGTTTTCAGAGGAGCCATTTCTATTTTCACGAGGTTGCAGTCTTTATTTGAGATGAAACAGGTTTCATCCACAATATAGGTATGCATGGCCAGCATTTTTTCTGGTCAAACAGGTCATGCTTTTACATTAACTAGCAAGAGCTCTTGTGAATTTCCAAAGATGTGGCTTTTTTTAGAACTATTTGTATGAAGAACCTTCTCACATTTGTATTTCCTTTTCAGTGCTCAGGAAACTGATAGCTAAGAGGAATAATGTCATGGGAAAGCTGGAGAGACGAGATATCATCAAAGAGTATACTGACTTTGCATCACAAACATATGCTCCTTTGTCTAGAATTGGTTATTTCCCAGACAACCATTCTGAATGCTATGTGGTAAAAAACTTCTATCTTAACACCTTTGCAGGTAAGGCATTTTGGAAGACTTAGTTTGTATGAAATATTTACTTAAAATATTAACAAAACTCAAATTTCTCTCACCACCATTCCATTACTTAATTGCTGTTTGTATTTCTTAGGACTGTGTGAACTGGAAGCATCTCTCCCCAGTTCTGTCACCCAGGTCAAGATTAAAGCTCCAAAACCTAAGTACACTACCACTAAGACTGGATTTATTAAAAGATCAGCAAGGCTAGAGGTGGAGCTGGCACAAGTTCACCAGGTATGGAGCTGCATCCAGCAGCGTGTCAGTTCCTCTTAGATTTGAACTGCTCAGAAACGCAATTGGGAAGACACATGCTTAAGCTGTCTCTTGCTTTTCCGTGCTAAATTAATATTTTCTGTAAGACAACTTCAAGGAAAGAATGGATCAAACATTCAGACTGTTGCAGGCATGACCAGTACTGCTCTGGAACTCAGTCTGTTAGTACTGTCTCTCCCCTGTATCTGTGCTTCTGCACCAACCCTATAGAAGACAAGCATAGCTGCTTCTGTCTTCCTACAGACCAGGTATTTGGATCAGAACATTTTATGTCAGTTAGAAATTCTCTTCTGCCATTTGCTCATTCTCATTTCTCCCTTGCTTTTATAATGCACAAATGGCAAACCTAGCGATTACACTGTCAAACTACTAATAATTAAATAAAGCAAATCTGGATTGATAGTCTGAAAATTCTGTACATTTTTTAAAAAGTACATTTTAGGTACATATTGTAAAAAAACCTGCAGCAAAGCATGATTAAACTGACCCCACTCATAAAATCAGATCAGAATGGTGGATGCACATCACTGTTGTTCCCTAACAACAGCATCAGATTTGCAAACATACTAATAATGTTTTGCATATCTTTATTTATCCCAACTGTTCATGCAGATGAGGTGTCATACATGCAATTAACCACTGAGGAAAGAAGTGCCTCATTTGCATCTACAATCACAATATTTGTAAATTACACAGAATGATAGAATCATTTAAGTTGGAAAGGACCTTTAAGATCATTGAGTGCAACCATAAACCTAGCATAGCGAAGTCCACCGCTAAACCATGTACCACATCTACGCGTCTTTTCAGTGCCTCCAGGGATGGTGACTCCACCACTTCCCTGGGCAGCCTGTTCCAGTGCCTGCCAACCCTTTCAGTGAAGAAATTTTTCCTAATATCTAATCTAAACCTCCCCTGGCACAACTTGAGGCCATCTTTTCTTGTCCTATTGCTCATTACTTGGGAGAAGAGACCAACCCCCACCTTGCTACAGCCCCCTTTCAGGTCATTGTAGAGAGCAATCAGGTCTCCCCTCAGCCTCCTCTTCTCCAGGCTAAACAACCCCAGCTCCCTCAGCTGCTCCCCATCAGACTTCTGCTCCAGACCCTTCACCGGCTTTGTTGCTCTTCTCTGGACTCGCTCCAGCACCTCAATGCCCTTCTTGTAGTGAGTGGGCCAAAACTGAACACAGGATTTGAGGTGCGGCCTCACCAGTGCCAAGTACAGGGGGACCATCGCTGCCCAGGTCCTACTGGCCACGCTATTTCTGATACAAGCCAGGATGCCATTGGCCTACTTGGCCACCTGGACACACTGCTGGATCATGTTCAGCCGGCTGTCAGCCTACACCCCCAGGTCTGTCTCTGCCAGGCAGCTTTCCAGCCCCTCTTCCCCAAGCCCATAGCGTTTCATGGGGCTGTTGTGACCCAAGTTCAGGACCCAGCACTGAGCCTTGTTGAACCTCATACAACTGGCCTCAGCCCATCGATCCAGCCTGTCCAGATCCCTCTGTACGGCCTTCCTACCCTCAAGCAGATCAACACTCCCACCCAGCTTGGTGTCATCTGCAAGCTGACTGAGAGTGCATTCGATCCCCTCGTCCAGATCATTGATAAAGGTATTAAAAAGAACCGGCCCCAATACCAAGCCCTGGGGAACACCACTTGTGACCGGCTGCCAACTGGATTTAACTCCATTCACCACCACTCTTTGGGCCTGGCCATCCAGCCAGTTTGTTACCCAGCGAAGAGTACACCCATCCAAGCCATGAGCAGCCAGTTTCCCCAGGAGAATGCTGTGGGAAATGGTGTCAAAGACAACATCCACAGCCTTTCCCTCATCCAGTAAGCCGTCACCTTGTCATAGAAGAAGATCAGGCCAGTCAAGCAGGACCTGCCTTTCATAAACCCATGCAGACTGAGCCTGATGACCTGGTTGTCCTGTACATGGCACTACAGATGATTTGCTCCATAATCTTCCCTGGCACTGAGGTCAGGCTGACAGGCCTGTAGTTCCCTAGATCCTCCTTCCAGCTCTTCTTGTACTTTTAAGTACACTTCTTGTGATGCTATTGAGAGTTACCTTTTTTTAAAATCAGGCGTATTCTTGGCTGGCTGCTGTATCTCTGAAAAATACTGAATTTTATTTGTAAAGCTTGACAACTTTCACTTATACTTTATTTAGTGGAGAAATAGTTCATATTTGGAAATTATGTGTAAAGCTTTCTTGTCTTAGTGTGACTTAATAATACTCTCAATGTAGACAGTAACTTTCTGCTAATTAATTTTAAATTGAAGTCTTGTTCTGAAAAATCAGTCATTATCTCAAACTCGAATTGCACTGGATCTTGTAAAAGATTAAATACTGCATCTGATTATTATTCAGAAGGAAAAATTTCAAAGAAAATGTTGAGTGCTGTGGGAATTGTTCAAGAACTAAGGACATTAAAGTTTTAGGGAAGACACAGCAGTATTGAAGGGATTTGAGTTTGGGTGCTTTTGCATAAAATTCAAGCAGTGACTATGTGTGATCTGGATCATAACATGGTTCTCATAGGCAGCAGAATGTTAGCCCAGACTTTCAGAGCTGAATTCCAATTACAGCAATTGTATTCTGTTTGTTCAAAATGTTTCTCATGGTTTGAAAGACGACAGTGGAGTGTCTAAACTGTAGTCACAGAGAAGAAGTATGCCCTAATGCTGGCTGCCCACACAATAATGTCTCTTCAAGGAAAAATTCGTGGCTAAAGGGAGATGGAATGCTGAACAAAAGCAGATAATTCTGCATATTTTCTTTCTTAAATCAATGTAGATCATTTGGTCACATTGATTTATAGCGAGAGGCTAGCATAACTAATACTCATTTCCCCACCCCAAAAAAGCAAAATGTATATTCTTTTAAAATCACAAAGCATTTCCTTTGCAGGCAAAGATGATAAATCCACTATGCAAAATTTAACTGCTGCTTTTAGATACACAGAAGTAGACGCCAGACTGGTTGGTCCAGACAAGCAGAAAATACTGACGCTGTGAAACACCCAGACTGCCTCAGCCACCTTTAAATTTAAACAAGCTTTCTGTTCAGAGCAACAAGAAATTGCTGCCCTAATTAGCGCTTGACTTTTGTGGTGCTGTTACTGGTCACTTCTCCCATCAGAGGCTTTTGCTTCTTAAGTTTGGTGGCTATAGCATGTTCTGGCTTAGCAAGGCCTCTCTGACAGGTCCACTTCATAAGCTTACTGGAGCTGTTGAGAACAGGGCAGTAAAGGGTGCAGAGTACTTGAGTTAACAGAATTTAGCACTTGAGAGGACAGCTGTCTGACCACTTGGCATAAGCAGTCCCAATTGTGCCAACAACCTCTGTCACACACAGTATGAAAGAGGTTTAAAGCAGGCAATTAGGGATCATCTTAGAAGGGCACTGTGTTGCTTTGCATTATTTCTATAGCTGAGCAGATAGACCGGTTTTCTCTTCAAAAGCCTCTTTTTAGCACTGTCCTAGCACACTTAATCTATAATTTTTCTCCCGTAATCCTAGAAATAAAGCAGAACTCTAGAAAATTTGGAGAGTACACAGTGATCTCGCTCTAGAGTATGTTTCTGTAATTTTCCCTGGATAATCTGTGGAAGGAGGTGGCAAATAGAGGAGGAATGCTCGATTTTGGCCTCAGAAGTAATTAATTTTAATAAAGGAAGTTTCCAAGGCTTGCTTCTCTGGCCAAACAAGTGGCAAGATGGACTAGTCCTCCTCATCATGTTCCTCTTGGTTTGCCATATTGAGGGTTTTCCTAAGCTTGAAGCTTGTAAGAAGGGATAAGCAATTGTCCAAGGAACTACAAAAAGGATCTATGCCCTCTTGAGAATAAGAGCAGCTTCTTCCAGACTTGAAACTAAGCAAAAAAGAAGTGATTTTAGAAGCAGACTTTTTGAGGACTATGCTGAAACCTTTTGCAGGAGTATTATGTACACTCAGTATTCTTTGAATAATTCTCTAAAACAAGAGAACATGGCAGAAACAGGAGTGACCCAGCATTTACAGTAAAAACAACAATCTGTATCTTAAGCCAGATCTGTAAAAGGACAAGGAAAGCTAGGTCCTAGCCAGCGCAGATGATAGTGCTTTAAGGAATGTAACTGAGCCATTATATAGACAGCCTTGTGTGAAAATCCAAGGCATTAAGAAGATAACATACGGATATAGCTAATTACTATAGGAAACAAATGCAACTAGGTAACTGAATACACCAAGAAATGGAAAAGCTGCTAGAAGAAATCCCAGTGCAGAGCAATGCATGACTTTAGGCTGATCCTCTACGTTTTTGTCACCAAAGTCACCACACTCCAGAGGGGTGGAAGAGTCAGGTAGTTTCAAAGTGCTGGATCAAGATGATGTCAGAACAAAGAACCTCTCACCTCAGCATTAAGTGCAACTTTCACGTTTGTTTTCCTTTATCTGGTTG
>NW_009629265.1:26360-27539 GCF_000690535.1 Cariama cristata | reverse complement strand
GAACAGAAGGGGGGGGGGGGGGCAAGAATGTCTCTTGAGAAAATCGCTGCCAATTTCAAAGTGCAGGAAAACCTATGCAAGCAGTTATTTCATCAAGAACAGATCTCCAGCACAGTGTTAGTTGGCTCATGCTCAGACACGCTCTAAGAGCTATTATGTCAGTCTTCATCAGCCAAGGTGCAGCAGCCATGCTGCATTGTAAAGTAGGTAGTCAGTTTGTCCTTTATGATCTCACCTTCTTCCTTCGCAGGCAAAAAGGAAGAAAGAGAAACATGACATGGTCACATATAACATACTCTGTGCTGTACATGAAAATAAAATATACCTAGTGTCTTGTGAAAAGGAGAGGATCACAGAGGAGATAAGGAAGAAATCTAAAGAATTATTTCTTTGAACAGAGTTGTTTCTCAAGCCACTATCCTGTCAAGAGTTCTGCTTCTATCAGAAACTCGTAAATAAGCTAAGGTGTGTGGCCAAAAGCATGGGTGCCATTTGCTAGTCACTGCATTTGCCAGGAAAATGAAAAGGAGATTAATTGGGTGGAGCTTCAATGTCCAATCCAACCAGATTACACTGTGACTCTGCACCTACTACCTGAAAAAAGTAATGTAGTCTTATCTCAGAAAAATTAGAGTGCGATATGTAGGCAGTAACATTTGAAGTATATTGTTCAGAAATTTTGCACTTTTTTCTTTTTAAAGAAAGTATTTTACAGCAATTCTTGGGCCCTGGTCTCCCTATTTCGAAAAATGTAACTTGTTAAGTTAGGCAGAACCAGTTAATGCAAAAAAAAATATTTTCTTTTTCTTTGCTTACATTAAAGTCTTAAAATAACTCAAAACCTCAGATGAGAGAAAGCAAATGGTAAGCATTTTTGACTTGGTAAAGATAGCAAAGCAGACACTAGACTGTGCTGACTTGAAAGCCTAAAACCACTTCTGGGAACTGCAGTATTTCTCAAATCTACATTAATAAGAATTCCCTCTTGTCAGAACTGCTCATAGATTTTTCTGTCTTTAAAAGTTGTTATTCTGGTTGTATTTTGTTATTCTGGTTAGCAAGAAATATTTTTGGAGGCTAAGGTTTTACTAGAAAAATTCTTATGAATGCAACATTGTACTAATAAACACAGGAGCCACTGTTTAATCACAATTACAGTAGCTTTTTTCTTTCAGTTCC
>NW_009629265.1:22365-26329 GCF_000690535.1 Cariama cristata | reverse complement strand
TCACTGTGGTTTTTTTCTTCAATCCCCCCCCCCCCATCATGCAAAACACCTTATAAATCATAGCAAGCACTGTTATAATCTTCATGCCAGAGAGCTCTAAGGTCATCAAATACAAGGAACAGTTCAGAAAATCTCTCAACATTTTTGAGCTATTACCATTTCACATGGCTTATAAGCTGTTAATAGGCTTTGATTCTTGCATTATTACTGTAGTCTGTTTCAGAAATTTTCAATAATAAAGCATTTTATCCCCTCCACCTAGAAATCTTTTCTAGAGCAATTAATTATCCTGGCCTGAAAGGTCAGATCCAATATGCAAGAATTTTGTACAGTGACCACTGGAGTTTCAAAACTTCATTAATTTCACAATTAAATTAATTTCACAATTAATTTCCTGTTACTCGAGAGAGAAATTCAGCATGGGATTTTTTTCTTAAGTTTTTCTTTGGTTTCCATCCCTAGTGAAATACTGTATTTGAGCATTTGAAAGAGAGAGAGTGAGAAAAGAAAAAGGGACACTTTTCCTTGCTGGAATATGTCTGTGCTTTCAGTAATAAAGACTACAGATCCAGCCTATACAGTAGTAGGATTATAATTTTGAAGGAGCTTTAAATGTACATATTCTCTTCCCTTTCCTTTGTGAGCCGAAGTGTGGTGTCCTACAGTAGGCAAGAGTTGCCATGCAGTTGGAAATGATTATCTGAATATCTTGTCCTAAGTAGCTTGCGATGTGAAGTTGGCAGGACTTTTACTCTCTAAACAGTTTGAAAGTGTCTTCAAAGAGTTGAGGCCATGGTGGCATTTCCACTCCTAGCCTGCTTTGGCTGACGAGGTTTGGCATCTGCCACCAAACAGCTGGAAGAAAGATAAAACCCACTCTTGATAGGCTTGTGGATTTTCTTGGTAGAAGGAAGCTCTCGGGCCAGTTATTTTCCCTTTTGCCGTTAGTCCACTCATACGGTTGCTGCGGGTGCCAGTGGGCTGCTGGGCAGCTGCAGAGGAGCGGAGAAGGGTTCTGAAACATGTTTTGCAAGAAAGGAGTCCTGGACCATTCGGTTCAACCCTGCACGGTAACAGCATATCATACAAAGACATTTCACTGAGGAAGGGCCACAGAACAGTGACTCTCCAAGTGACCCCCTTCGTAAAGTCTCCTGAGCGCACAAGATTTCTGTAGCAACTAGTAAGCATTATGCCTATAGTTAAAGGCGAAGAGTTATAACCATTCTGTAGTGATATGTAAGCTGTAATTAAATTGTGATATTCCTACCCATATTTCATGTTTTGAAAGAATCTTACCTGTATCTTACAGGAAAGTATTTAAAGTTTTTGTCATTGGATAAGGAAAGTAACACACACAACTGCCTTTGCTTGCATATGGGTCAGTGTTTAATTGGTTCAATGAGATTTCTATTTTAGAATTTGAAAAATCTGAAAGATACTTTTACTTAAGAATGTATGATATTAGAGATTAAGTTCATACCAATTTTAGATTAGTTTTAGGTGACTCACCCTCTGCAATTGCTGGTGTCTTACTTGTGAATATAGTAAAATAACTCTCACTTCCTTCTTACATATGATTTTGAAGTTCCCATCAGTATGTTCTGACCAACCAATAGTCTCATCTACTGACCATATTCAGTTTTTCAGTTGGTGTGCAGTAAGAAATAGAAGCCACAAGCCTGCAAAGTGCAAAATACTTTCAGCTCCCTGTAGTCAGTATGATCAACAACAGTCAGCATCTGGAGGAGTGGCCTTACTGTGCTGTTCTATCTAGCCCAGTTTTGATTAAATTGTATGTCTATTCCAGGCACTACTGGAGAAGAAGAATAAAGTTAAGGAGCCTAAGAAGCCCCTCCATTTCCTTGAAAAAGTAGAAAAGCCTGTTCCTCGGCCACCCACTCCAATCCTGGAAAAACCATCAATTGTAAGTGGGCTGGCTTTAGCACTTTGTTTTCTGTTGATCCCTGATTGTTTACTACACAGTTGTTAAATGAATGCCCAGAGAAGGAAAGAAAAGAGCTTTATCTTTTTTGTGTGTATTCATGTTAGAAATAGTCATCACTACTTCTTAAGACTCTCTTAGTCTCTCCTTATTCTATAAAGATACTAGCAGCCAAAGAATTGAAAATCTTTTAAAATATCTGTTGGCCAAATCTTTAACTAAATTTTATTTTATAAAGACATAAATTAGTAGACATGTTATTCCCTTGTTCTTGGAGAACGAAAAGATAGAATCGTATTATTATTATTGTTGTTGTTCAGTGCCTTCCAACCTTCTGATCTTACAACACTATCATAATCTGGCAGAGCAATTAAGTTTAGTCCCACTGAAGTCAGTGAGACTTTGGGTGCTTAGCACTGAGCATGCACTCCATTAATTTTCTGGAGTGAATCTCTTGTCATCATGCAGGATGCACTCTTTGATGAGCATGTTCCAGTTCACAGAAGATGATTCTTCTGCAGAGATTGAAATATCAGTAATGATGTGTCATGGGGGATGTGATATGCTGTAGGAAAAAACAATTTAGGGGAGCTGCAACTTCTTTTCCTTTCTTAAAGTAATGTACTTAAGAGGTGGTTGCCCCAGTAGATTGCTTTGTCTGTTTATTAACACCATTTTCATGATATAGTAAGAATTAGACACAATTACCATTCAAACTTGTGAATTTAAGAGTCACACAACCATGAAAGTGAGAGAGAGAAAGTCTTATTAGATCATTCATGCTGCCTTCCTTTGTGCAGTATGATGTCCTATGTTTTATACAGTCTGTTTTAAGACAACAAGAATATCTCCTTGGGAAGAGCTTTCTACAACTTTACTAACTCCTAGGTATTAGACAGTGTATTGCAGTGGTAGGTTTACACTATTTAGATTTACGAGTTCAGCAGATTTTTAAGTACTTCTAGGTAACATGGAAAGAAATCAGAAAGATTTATCTCCCAGTTGTAGTCATTCTTGAGCATGTTTACAGATTATAGTTGTTTCAAAAGAGTTTCAGTACAATAGAATTCCACCTAAATGAATTCTGTCAACATTTGGTTTATTTTCAAGTATCTTTATGTGTGAACACATAAAAGAGTGGAGCTGTCCAGTGAAGGTCCATCTGTAAAATCAGGCCACTTCAGCCACTGAAGAGCATCACTAACATCTCCTGCCTTGCAGAATCCAAGTAAGGTTTCTCCTACCAGCTGGCTGTGAGAGGCACTGAAAGCAAGGTCTTCTCTGTTGTTAATGCTTCTCTTCCTGCCATACACGTATACAAGTACCAACTGCTAAGTGTACCAGCCTCATTCCACTAGAGTTGAGGATCTCAAAAAGAAGGTGTGCCAGAGTGACAGGCAGGTGACATGGACTACAAGGGATGTAAAAGAAAATGGAGAGAACAGAGGCACTACTGCAGGCCTCCTCAACTCCTCTCCCCGAGTAATTTCTTATGCACTTACTAGACACAACAAGCTCACAGAGCGCCTCACTTTCTCCCAGCCCCCTCTAGTTTTCAGCCTGCTCCTAGATCCTTCTATATCTTTAATTCCTTTATTTTTTCCCCCCGCTGCAGGGCATGATAGGCTTTCTGGCTCACTACATTCTTGCCTGCTGATCTGTAGCAGGCAGATGGAGAAGTTGATGATTACCCTTGCTAAGGCACCATTTGCAGCACTGAACAACAGAAGTACAGAAAAATGCATCTCACAAAAATTTAAACCAAATCTTAGTTGAAATCAAACCAAGCAGTTTGGCTTACCTGTCCAGTATATGTGCCATATCCATTTCCAAAACTCTGTCCTGAAGGGCTTTCATGCTGTAGCCAGGTGATGTGGTACAGTTTAGCTCTCTAACTGGACTGGAAATTCATCCCTTCTTTCCAGAGAAAAAGAACATACCAAATAATAAGGCAGTCCTTTGGCTAGTTCTGCTTTGCTCCTCCTGGGTGGTGGTGTAGAAAGGCAGGGAAGGTTATTT
>NW_009629265.1:0-22288 GCF_000690535.1 Cariama cristata | reverse complement strand
TCTTCCCTGTTTTTCTGGCACTTCTAAAATACCACACTTCCATGCAGACCTCATAGGCTCTTTATTAAAAAAAACTTCCTTGCAATTTTTAGATTTCTTTTTATCTTTCCGAGGCACCCAATGAGCTTTTTCCTTCTGCTGCTGTCAACTCCAGACTAGAAGACCCCTGAGGAAATAAAAATGCTGCCAGCTGTCCTTCCTCTATTGAAAATAAGCCTTTTGGGTTTTTTCCTCCTATGGTCATGTTCCCTCTCCCACTATGCTCCATCATTCTTCCAAGTTGGTATCAATGATACAGTGCTAGGCCAGTAAAGTTCTCAGAGATAAATCACAATATAATGTAATTAATTTTACTTCCAAACTATCACTTTCTGAGTCTTAAATTTACTGAGTTACTCTGATAAAGGTCACCACTGGAATAAATATCAAAAGAAAAATTATATATGTTCCCTTTTAATTTAATCTCTTTATTTAAGGTTAACAGCTGTCTTGCACCTCCTTCAATAATAATTTTATTCCCTTAGTGTCTTGACCTGTTAAGTTAATGTAACTGATGCTCATTTTGCAAACTCAGATTCAATCAAGCTACAAATAGTACTTCTAATGCAAACAGTAATTTTCTCCATCAACATCTCCTAATCATTAGGTACTCATCTCTAAAGACCCTCTAAAAGCTCAAATAGAATCTAATTATACAGCCTTTCTTCCCCATCTCTTGTAAAACATGGAAGTACGTATTATTCTGACTCACCTTTCCCTAGAAATTAGAAGAATGGTGCTAAGAAACAACTGAGAAAAAGCTGTATATGACTTAGACTTTTTGATAGTTAGATGGATAATATATAGAAATCTCAGTATCCAAAGAAATCATTAATTATTGTGTGGATATTTGTTCTGTTTTGGCAGGAGGAAGAGGAAACAGAACTGGCAGTGATCTATCTGCAGAAGTTGCTCCGAGGCAGAGCTATTCAGAACATGGTATTCTGTGTCTCTTTGTTTGTTTCTCTCTTCAGAGTGATGGTGGGAATGATTGGAAGTGTATTTACAATCTTTCTTCCACAGCACTAATCAAGGTTAACGAGGCTTCTGCAGCATATCCTCGTTATGTTACCTAAAGTCCTTCAAGGCTGAAGTCTTTGCTCTCCAGCCCAAATTCCTTATAGAAACTTCTAGGTTCCTACATATGTCTGTGAGTGTCTTCTTGTTCCTGCCATCCCCTACACTCAGCTGTTTAATCAGATGCTTTATAGCAGAATTACTCAGATGGCGAATTCTAGACTAGACCTGAACCATCAGTACATTTTGCCTTGATTATGCCATGATCCAAGGCACAAGAAACCTCCCACATCCCAGCAGGGCACCTTGTATTTCATACCATCATTCTAGATTCCTGTGATGGTGGGCTGAACCTTAGATGAGGGGCAACTGAAGCATACCACCATGATTTCCAGCAAGTGCAGGACCCATCATTCTGCTTTCAGTGGAACAGAAGTGGGTCTAGGTAAAAATTAATTGAGTAGCCATGCCTCATAGGCTTTATGTTAAGCAAGTCCATCACTTTTGCTCAGACCAGTCCAGAAGGTTTGTTTTCATACCTGCTGAGAATATAATTGATATTCTCTCTTGCACTAATTATTTAATGTTTGTGAAGTGTTCCCATGTGAGACCCTGACCTGAGCTTTAGCAAACAATGCAATACTGTGAAAGTGGCTTAAGGTGGAATGTAGACTTCCCAAGTCTTCTCCAGTTCTGTGATCTATGAGAAGGAAGTGTGATGCCATTGCAGGACTGTTGACTTTCACATCATGACATGTCCCATCGTTTTAGGAATCTCCTTCCAGCTACTACTGGATCAGAAATATATGAATCAGATGGAGAATGACGTGAGCAGGGTTGAGTGATCCTTTGTTGCTGTTGGAAGTCCTGTTGGAAGAGAGGGGGAATGAAAATAAGACAGTGTCACGAAGGGCTGGGCCACATAACTCCATCACAGCAGCAGTTTCAACAACCTCCCCACCAAAGTATGGCTTTGAGCTGTTGCTGGACTCCCTCAAAGTGAAGGTCAGAGAACAGTAGATGTTGAAACAGGAGACATCTAACGCTGCAGTGAGGAAAAGAGGCAACACTTACACTGGGAAGCTTTGACAATGAGGCTGATATAACAGGACATCCAGAAGGATGTTGCCCTTTTCACTTGAAATTGGTGTTGCTGTTCTCCATTCCAGTGGTTTGAGTGCTGGGTGAAGCCAAACAGAATAATAAAAAAAAATTATAATAAAGTAGCAAGGGATCATCTATACTCCACAGCAGATGGTCTCAACTGTTACCTTCTATGCAGGAGGATTTAGGCAAGATTTACCTGACAGCTGTAGTGTTTGCCTAAATGTGGCAATTCATTACAGAGAAGTAGGTCTTGGAAACAGCTGACCTTGCAACTTGGAGAAAGGTGTGTTCTGCTGGCAAAACACGTTGATCTATATTCTCCATTTAATATGTTTGGTTGTTTAACTTCTTATTTTAAAGATGTTTGAAGGGAAGGAGAAGCGGCTGGAACTGATCCAAGAGCTGCGCACCACTCATGCACTCCAGGAGGATCAACAGCTGCTTTTGAAGGCAGAGGAGCAAATGACACTGTCTCTACAGCAACAGCATGACTTCCAAATGCACAAGGTTTGCCTGTATAGATAGGAAGGCTGATTCACGGCGCTCTCCTGACTGGGCACTCTGTGCTTGCAGGACCACCAACACTCTCGCATTTAGTTTCTTTATGTTTTCTATTATCCACAGAACAGAAAGCACCCCAAGTAACAAAAATGTTCTCCTAGCACAGTCCAAGCACTGAATGCCTGAGGGGCTAAAATTGTTCTCTCGCTGCTGTGGGGGCTCTGGAGAATGAGAGAAACAGACTGAGGCGTCCTGACCGCAGCTGCTACCCAGGCTGCACTTGCTTTGTTTGCAGACAGAGCACTTATTTATATTTACAGGGCTTTGAACAAACTGCACTGCCAGATGAACCTCAGTTTTCCCACATTTCAATCCGTTTGACTGGTGCTGTGACCTGGCATCACAATACATGCTTGTCACTCACATCTGTTAGATGTTTTACTGAATGTGTGTTACTGATCTGTCATTTCCCTGTTCGTTTTCTAGCTTGGCACCCTCTCAGGCTCCTCCTCAGGCATAAAACATCACAAAAGAAACCAAAGCAGACTTGCTTTGTAAATCTTGCTGGGCTTGAGACTTCTAGGACCTTAGCAATGGTGTCACATTGTTCTACTTGCCACTGTTACGGAGAATAGATAAATTCTGGGCTCCATACTCTGCCAAGGATCTAGTGAGAGCTGAGGATGCAAATTCCCGTTCTATTTCCTTGCAGAGCCACAACTTTCCAGAGCAAAGTGAATCAAAAGGCAGATGCTGGTCTAAAATGGATCATAAAGAAATTTTGTCCAGACTTCATGGCATCTCAGATACACAGTATCTCCTACATTCCTGCAGGTTTCACTACAGTTTTTACTACTCTCCTGTCTTTTCAGTGACCAGCTGTAAGGCAATTCTGCAGGTTACAGATTACAATAACAGCATCCGCTGGCCGGCTGGCCTGGTGGAGATGAAGCAAGACTACTGCTTTCTGCTGGGTGGGCAGCAACAAAATTTCCCCTCAGATCTCAGTAAAAATTGCACCAGGTGACTGTGTTTTACTGTTTATCATTTCCAGATGCTCCCTCATACACAGGGAGCCAAGGTGTGGAATGCAGGAATACAGAATTTTTATACTGAGGAATTAAGAGAAAAATAAAAGCCTTAGGCATTAGAAACTTGAAATGCTCCTTCTCTTCTGGAAGCCCAGGTGAGAGTGAAGGAGAGAGCAGTTCAGACACCATAATTACATTCATAGAGAAGGAGAGAGAGCAAACTGTAAAGATGCTAACCTCTGACCTCAGAATTTCATTTTGGGAGAGCAACTATCCCCCTCTGCTGGTATCTACCTCCTCTACTCTTGCATTTTTTTTACTATGTCTCTGAAGGCACACAGTCCAAGGCTCAGGTCCTCAAACATAGAATCATAGAATCATTTGGGCTGGAAGGGACCTTTAGAGGTCATCTAGTCCAACCCCCCTGCGGTCAGCAGGGACATCTCCAACTAGATAAGGTTGCTCAGAGCCCCATCCAGCCTGACCTTGAATGCCTCCAGGGATGTGGCTTCCACCACCTCTCTGGGCAACCTGTTCCAGTGCTTCACCACCCTCATTGTAAAAAATTTTTTCCTTATGTCAAGTCTGAATCTACCCTCTTTTAGTTTAAAACCGTTACCCCTTGTTCTGTCACAGCAGACCCTGCTAAAAAGTCTGTCCCCATCTCTCATATAGCCCCCCTTCAGATATTGGAAGGCCACAATGAGGTCACCTCGAAGCCTCCTCTTCTCCAGGCTGAACATTTTGAACTTTTGAACACTTGAACTCTCTGGAATGCAAGTACAGGAGTTTTCTCTGTGTGTGGCTAATTTAGAAAGTCACTGATGACTCACAGTTGTATAGTTTTTGATAGTCACAGGTTTTTTTCAGGTTTTTGACCTTTCCAGTATAAAAAGAGGCATTTTTCAAGAAATGCTTCCTGCAGAAAGAGAATGGAAACTCCAGATAAATTGGTCAAAGATGAGGGGTTGAAAATTTCCAACCTTGTGTGTAACAGAAGTCTAAGACAAGAGTGTTCCTGGGTTGTTTTCCTCCATTTCACACCAGTTTTAGACACAGCACCTGGAGCAATAAAGAGAAAGCAGAACCTTAGTTCCACGTTATCCCTCCCTGTGGGGTGCTGTGGTTACTGCATTGCCGTCCTCCATCTTAAACACCCGTGGGCTAGGCACTGTCACTTCTAGATGTGTGCAACACTGACAATCCCACTTTCTTTGAATCACTGCATGAGCAAATGGCACAGCAGTACAAGAAAACTGATTTATTACTACTTGTCTGGGATATTTCAGGTCCAGTTTGGGTTTTACATTCAAGTCTGCTCTGTCATTGCCTGTTTATTCTAACAGAAACACAGCACCCCAGCCAGTTCCAGACATTCCCTCCTGCCAAGGACTGTGGCTTCATAGTCCATAATGGGGATAATGAACTTAGCATAGATCTTGTCCCTTTCCAAAGTGCACTCATACATACCCAACCCATAAAACATGATGTGCTTGGAACAAGGAGTGAATGGCACAGTAACGCTGAACACCTGGAATGTAGCCTCAGCTCTGTCACAGACTTCCTGATTTTCCATTACCTGGAATTTTGGGGTCTCGTTTGCACTTCTGCAAAATCAATATAATTACTGTTGATTTGAATTTGTTAGCAGTTAGTAACTCATACAGTTTTAAGTAATAACTAAATAACTAAATCTGTAGGGACTCATGGTTGCTGTATTATCTCTGCAAGATGAATCACTTTGGTTCTATCATGAATGTCCAACCAAAGGCGTACCATTTCACTGAGGTGGCTTTGAACTGTAACAAACATTTTGTATCATTAGGAGAGGACAGAAATGTGACTGTATTCACAATAGCAGTTTCCTAAATCTTTACTCAAGCTTGCTACCCATAAAGATTGAGGGTTTACTTTCCAAATGCTAGAAAGAAGCTTCATCCGCAACTTTTGATCCTATTTTTCTGTTCTGGTCTGGCTAAGCTTAGCATAGAAAGATGGAGGTTATGCAGCTGAAGTAATTTCATTGTCACTTTTATATCTCCCCTTTCTTGGTCTGGGCAGTGGACCATTCCCCAGTAACAAGCAGATGGCCTCAGCAACTATTCTAGTTATACTCACAACCACAAAAGCGGTTGGTAATACCTGGAATACCAGGTGTCTACTGCTTTATCTCCTCCTGCCCACCCAAGCACAGGGGCTGCTTGTCCTAGTGTGACAGTATCGGGACTATTCCCGCCCTGACTAGTTTAGCCTTTTTCTGCCATCAGAGCCTATACACAGGAACATTACATTATGTAGAATCCAGGCCAGTGCATGGAAAACAAGAAGAATGCGAAACTCCTAGGGTTGTCCCATGGCTGCTCTGAGTGGATGTTGCAGAGCTGTTTCACATGCCTGTGGTAGTCCTGGGACTTCAAACAACATTCCTGGGGTTTGTAACACAATTCTTGGCTTTTTTTTTTTTTAAAAGCTGTCATCAATGGAAAACCACTTGGCCAGGGAAGAAGGAAGGGCACTGGCGAACATATTTGATTTCCTGTCCAAAGAGCTGGTGAGGCTGCAAGAAGAACGGAAGATCCACGCTTTTGTCATGCTGGCTGAGAGGCAGAGACGGATGCGGGAAGCAGAGGAGAGCGGACGTCGTCAGGTGGAAGAGAGGCGGCGTCAGGAAGAAGATGAGATTTTCAAACAGGCAAGAGAAGGAGACTGGTGGAACTGTGGGCAGTTTGTAGGAACTGCCTCCTTGTGGGAAGGTCCAGAGGGAAGGGAGGTGCTTCAGCTCTGACTCCAGTGATGGCTAATTTTAAAATTGAGAGTGAAGGCTTAGTGAAGAGAGGGCAATTCCTTCCTAAAAAAGCCCTGCCCATTAAATTAAGGCTGATCTGAATACCCCTATAGACAGTCCTCTTAGGCATATCATGAATGGATATAAGTTTCTAAATTTCCCCAACAAAAAGCTATGGAGAACAGATGTACCTAGATCATCTTTAGGAATAATTTTGTCAGCACGTGGTCTCTCTAGCAGAACTATTAGGTGCTCTCCCAGGAAGGATGCTTTTAAGCAAGGTTTTGGAAAGATTTCGCCCCCCCAAAAGTGGACTGCAAATAACAAGAGATACAAAGATTATTTTGAAGCTATGATAATGGATAACATAACCTTCAAATCCAGAAACAGAAATACTGAATTACCATCTTCCATAACTGTTCTATAGTCCTAGTCCTATTCCCTAGCTCCTGACTGCATGAAGCATATTTCTTCAAGTTGAAAGGAATGAGTGGGAGCCTAATTGACTAAACCAATAATTTTCAAACTTTGTGGGAGGAGGTTAATACCAAGAGAGTCTGGCATCATGTTTATTTTCTTTTAATTTTAGTTTCCTCTCTTATCTTTTCTGCATCTTTGAGTGGGAAGCAAGTAGGGTCAAGGTGCCATAAGCTTATCTCCTTCAGACTACCAGAGGGGAAACACCCATTGCTAGAATCTCTGCTCTACAACCATTATAAAGAAACCAATAATTTTATCTTGGTTTTATTCATGTTACTTTGGCTGGCTTGATGGAACCTCTTCCTTCAGGATTTGCTTGAATGAAAGCTGATTAATTTACTGAAGTCAATACTGATGGTTATTATTTGGCAGTTGTTGCTCAGGGGACTGTGAGAACTGAGGAAGCAACTGCCATTACATTCACAGAACTAACCTGCTACAGCAGAATTGGATCTGTGGATAAGTTTTTCTTCCACCACTGATTCTTTCCTCCACTTCTTTCTGTTCAATTAGTTCTCAGAAAGAATTATTAGAAAATAAATTTTTACACAAGTTATTCTTCCCAGAAAGCACCTGTGAAACCAAATCTCAGGCTGGCCTGTCTGAAATTAAGTCTGGTGAAAATCTGTTGTTCTTGCTTCTTTGGAAATCTGCTTCCACCATACTCCTGGCACAGCAATAGGCAGAAGAACAATATCTTGTTTTGTTCCAGGTGGTGAAAGTGCACCAGAGCACTATTGACTCCTACCTGGAAGACATTATCCTGAGTAGCATGGAGAACACAGCTGAAGAACAAGCCAGGGAAGAGATTCAGAGAATGGCCGTAGAAATCAATGACATTGCTTACGAAATGGAAAGTTGGTACGTTATTTAATGGCACGTTAGAGGCTGTTTACAGCAGTTTAGAACCTGCCTGACCATCTGCATCTGTGGTTATGTGTATAATCTAAGATGTGGGAAGGGCAGAGCAATACCGTTCATGATCGCTTCAGCAGTGTGACTGCTGTATGGGAACCACACTTACTACCTGGTACACACGTATAAATCCATCAGAGCCTTTTTTCTATACAGCATGTGCCAGATTCCCTTTGCAAATCACTTGTGGGATCTGTGAATCACCCTTTTTAGACTTCTCCATGCCAATGTGATGCTGTGACTGAGCTTTAAGTGAAGCTGGGAACTGCCTAAAGCAATACCCATTCATACTGGTCTTTTCATTTATTTACACTACTACAAGAGATGCTAAAAGATACAGCTATACAGCAGCCTTTCATTCTGGGGTGGCTGTTCTTTAAGAAACTGCCAATTTCCATGGGGGTCAGTCATATTGATGGCTGCTTGACAAGGCACTTTGAGTAGAGTAAGTTGTTGAGAACACCACAGGCTTGTGTTTGGCTGGGGCACCAGCAGTGAATACTTTTTAGGACCTGTCAAACCTCCAGTTCAGTTTCTATGCTCTTTTTTTGGAATTGAGCCATAAAAATCCCAATGACACAGTGACTCTCCTATGGTACAGCAGCTGTGTATTTTGTAACTAGATGAATACAACCAGAATGTTGAAATCCTTGGGGAGAATGAAGCATAGATAATGCATGCAGCCCCTGGGCCAATTGGGAGCCCACCAAACAGTAGCGTGGAAAAGAGCATGGGGACCAGCCAAATGCAGAGTCACAAAGGGGAAGAATTTAGCAAACTCAGCAATCGGCCAAAGACTAAACTGACAAAGGCGCAAATCCTCAGAGGTATCTGCATGTCTAACTCAGTTTGTCACCAGTGAGAACTGAGCTCCTAAATACCTTTGAGGATAAGGAGTCTAGAGTGATCTTCTCCCTGGAAATACTGCTTTCCAATGCAGTATTGAACACATTGGCAGTGCAGTGCAAAGGGGATACTCATGCTGTCACCTATTTGTAGGATAAAGAGATACCCAGCTGATAATTACTACCATGACAATACACTCCCTTGAAAATAGTGAGAATATTTACAAGGGAGTCTTGTGTTTGCAGAGGTGATCTGGAAAGAAAATTAAAATACTAATACCACTCTGCATCTGCTCTGTAGTCGGACTCGCCTACAGTCAGAAGAGATTGTAGCAGAGCTGGTCTATGATTTCCTGATTCCAGAAGCTGAGAAAATGTCTATCAGAGAAAAAGGTAAGGAGTCCAGTAACTTTATTCTCTTAGTGAACAGGTTTACGCTCCTTACTTTAGCTCACTGAAGGGAAAGATGCAGTGCCAAGAGTTGTCTCAGTTCTCTGAGATTCCTCTTTTGCACTCTGCAGGTAGAAAGTTAAGCCCTCTGACCCTTTTTCACCAATTTCCCATGAGCTTTAAAATGGTGGCCTGAATTCAGACCTGATGTAGGGTCTAGACTCTGCTTTTGCCAAGAAAGGTTGGACCAGGTGATCCTTGAGGTCCCTTCCAACCTGGTATTCTATGATTCTATGATAAATGTGGTGCATCTGCAACAATAAAAGTATGTGAAAAGAAGCAGCCCGTTGCACCTTCAAAAACAAACTGGGAAAAGTCTTTAAGTAGCATGGCTGTGAATTGTCTATTATATGGCAATTTCTAAAAACTGTAGAAGTCTTTAACAGGTAGATTACTTAAATACATGCCGTATGTAGAAGGAAGATTATATGCTTTCCTAAGCTTTCCCCCTCCCTCCTGCAACTGGTTGAGAGCTAGAAGCAAAGATAAGGCTTTAGGGTTGGCTGTAGTCGCATCATGTTTTAAGCAGATAATGTTGCAGTTGTAAAGGATGCTTCTGTTTAGCCAAAATGGAATAGTATTTGTCAAAATACTGAGGGGAAGGCCCTGGCAACCTGTATATTATATTAAGTATCATGAATAGATGGCTGGTCTTAACTGGGATGTTTCCCGTGACCAGCACACTCAGAAGACTGTGACTAAACCAGTCACCCATAGAAAGTGGATGTAACCTGAGAAAAGCAATTGTATCACAATAGAGTCTGAAGTGGTCCTTGTGGGCAGTGTACTTCTCTGACTTGAGCACAAAGGCACTTACTCCATTGGGGTTTTTTGTTGCTTTGTGAATGAAAACACAAACCCTGCAAACACATTTTGTGGTGTCTGAATTCTGCAAACTTTTTTCTTCCTTGTTTGTGTGTTTGTCACAACCACAGTATCTATTCAGCAGCTGGCAATTCTGCATAAGCTTAAATCAGCTCCCTTCACCTTAGCCCTGCTTCTGCCAGTCTACCAAAGCAGGTGATGTAATTTTAGTCAATGAAGCCGGCAGCTCAGGCACTAACACACACAGGTTAGCCTGTCTCAGAAAGGAGAACAGAAAGAGAAGACCTGGAGATAGTCTAGGATTCTGGACATACACAGATACCATCAAGGAAGCAAATATGTACTGGGCTTAAATGCAACAGCCGCTAATGAACAACGCACACCAGAAGCACTCCCAAGCAACAGAGGAAAAAAGTCTTCAAAATCTGTGATAACTACAGTGGGTTTGCTTGGAAAGCAGAGCTAGACTGAGACAAAAGTTAAAGTGGATACTGGTGGAAGAGCTAGAGCAGTAGGTGGTAAAGTAGAAGAGCTCCTTTAAATGCGATCAGGTGAAATTTGCCCCAATATTCTTGTGACAGCAGACATCAAATGTCAGGAAGAGGCCTGGCTCGTACTCTCTTCTGCTATTGCTGCATGGGGTGGAGGGGAGTCCACACACTTAAGGGAGAGCTGAATTCTACCAAATGTATGCTCTGATGAACACACCCTGCCATAAACCTCCAGCACGGTGATACATTCAGGGAAGTAGACTCAGTAACTAGTCCATGTAAATCCGAAGGAAATAGTACCAAAGAGTGGCATTAGATTTCACGAGCACATCAGTGTATTGCGTTTCTGTGGCAGCTTTTAAAGCTTTCCCTATAGTGAGCCAGATTATTGATTACAAAACTGTGTTATAACAACTTGCGCATACTTGAGCATACACCTTCCTTGGAACTAGCAGGAAGTGATCTGAGAGCACAGTTGTCTGGCCTGCCAGAGGAGCACATCCATTTGTAGAACAAAGATTTGAGGGCCTGTAAGTTCAGTCTTTGCCTACACTTTAGCTTCCCCTTAAACATCTCTATTTTGCCATTACCTAGTCTTTTCTCCATTTTTTGTCTCATTCCTGTGCATAAGAGCGGGGATTATTCAATACTGGCTCATCCTGAAACCCCCCTGCACCTCACTTCTGAATGCTCCCTCATTGGAAGTAGAAGTCAATGTGCTGATACAAAAACCCTTGCTTTTAAAAGGACAATCACTCACCAATTTGAGCCTGCTTTCTTTTAAATGGAATTCACTGTGACTGGGGGAAAGGACTGCAGCAATACCAGAGTATTCCCAGTATAGTTGATGCAGTTCATGCACACACGATTGAAGCCAAAATGCCTTGGGTAGAGAAAGCTCTCCTGGGAATTGAGAGCTGGCTGGTGAAGGTCAGTTTTTCAAATGCAAGTGAAATCTAGTTGCATTCATTGTCGACAAAATGGACCTGGGAGATGGATAAACATAAACAGGACAGGTTAGTAACATTGAGGGACTGAGTCAGTAACAGTATGCAGAACTGTATGACAGCACCAGCTGTTGAGGTTCATCCTTAAAGTACAGCTCAGCCTTGAAACATAAACAGATGAAAGCAACAAGGAAGTCTTGGAGTTTTGCAGGGAAGTGACATGAGGGGAGCCACAGCTCATTCCTGCAACATTCCCCACACCCTCCTTACAAGCACACAGTATTTCAATCTCCATGATTGTTTACCAGCATCTTAAGTCCAGGGAGAGAAAGAGGGAACAAAGAATAGTGAAGAGCAATGAAGGGAATTGTAAGGTGAATGCTTTGGCTTGCAAAATTATTTCCCAAGAGGTGGGCTGGAAATATATACAAATGAGATTGCATGAAAACTGTAAAACGCAGTAAAGAACAATCCTGCAGTAGCAAAAAGGAGACAATAAGGTAGGTGACTTTCTGTGTCTGTACTGTCTCTAAGTCTTACTTTGAACTGTGCAAGAGTTTCTCTGTGCAGGCAAAATCGTAACACAGGAGAGGGCAGATTTCAGCTGCAGTCTCCCAGAGACCTGCTGCAATTAACAGACACTGAAGGAGAAGTTATTTTAAAGCCTGATAACATATCCTGGGCCGTTACGCCCTAAGCTGGGAAGGAAAACACTTTGGCTGTGCTTCCCACTGTGGGGGTTAGTCTTCAAAGTGAAATGCAAAGTTGGTTGCTGCTATTAGGTGGCAGTAGAACACTTTCAGCCAAAGTTAGAAGGGCATGATTTTATTTTTTTTTCCCCCTGAGATAGGCTTTTCCACAACTGCAGGAAGGCTAAAAGCTGTCCCTCCCTTCTCCCCTACTGAGAATGCTTTGCTGTACCTTTCCAAGTAAAAGCCTTACCTCTTTTTATGCGCAGTGAAGCAGTCCCAAAGGAAACACATCTATGCTGCTCATCAGATCATCCACAGGGGCACAGAGAGTGTAGTGGCTGATCTGGCACTACCTCAGGAGACATCTGCCAGCGAGATAAAGGGAGATCCTCCTGCTGGGACCGCTAGCGCTGCTTTGAGTGGGACAGCTGCTGGACCAAGTGCAGCTGACAGCACTTGCTCTGCCACTGTTGCACGTGAACTAGCTAAACTTCTGTGCGAGGAAAGCTCAGGAGAGACAGCAGTGAATGCTTCTGATGGATCTGACAAGGATCCCACAGCCTCCTAGAAACAGAAGATGAGCCAGGTGAGTTTCCCTTCCCCTCTGTGATTTGAGCTTGGAGCATAGTGAAGGAGAGAGAAGCACATTATGTTTACTTTTTTCAGGACACCCAGAATGGAAAATCCTTTCTCTCCCTTGGGCTGTCCCTCCTGCTGCGTGCCAGCAATGTTGTCCTGGAACCACTCTGTATACATTTTGGTGTGACAGCCCCAGTCCAGCCCCCTCCACCACCTCCTCCAACTAGCTTTGGACATCATTAGCTAATTTTGCTCTTCTGCTTGAGTGAGAAAGCAGTGTTAGCATTCCTTGTTTGTTTTCCTGGCACAGACCAATAAAGATCTCTACCAGGGCTTTCGATGGTATTTCCTTGCATCAATAACATTAAATGAAAAAATATTCCAGCAGTGGGGAATTTTGAGTTGAGACCATACAGAGAGTCTTTTCTCAAGCATGTCCCACTGATTTCCTTAGTGGAGTAAAGCAGAGTGGCTTCCTGCATTAGTAGTGCTATTAATAAAGTGTTGAATGAAAATGGTCAGAGCTTGCATCATCTTTTCGCATAATTAGTCCTTGCATAAAGAAAAGGCGCCCTTGACCTCAGCAGAGTGGCTCCTGCCAACCAGGCAGTGTCTGGCACTAATAACTGAGGCTGGGTGATGGCAGAATGACATGGTGGGGGCTGATGTAGCTTGTGCAAAGAACCCATTAGACAGCGCTTATGGCTTTTCCAGAAATGTTACTCTTCAGACTGACCTCTTCTTGCTTTTTATCATCCCAAAGGAGAACAATTCTGGAAAGAATCTTATTTTTCTTAGAACAGTGTTAGTCACTCTGGCATTCCAGCTCCAGGGGGCTACGCAGAAAGGATGCTGGCTTTGCCTTGTTTGCAAGCATGGGGGTGCTCCAGCTCAGGATGTCAGAAATCAGCAGGCTGCAGACAGGCGCGGTGCATCTGATCAGAGAGCTGTCAGGGACTTGCTCAGCTCTCCAGCATTCACCTGTCAAAATTCCTGAGGTCTGTGGGTTTAGCATCTGAAAGGTACATTTACACTGACACCAACATCAAACACCACCAGCTTTTGGAGGAGCAGACACAGCCACAACACCACACCCAAAATGCTTACTCATCGATGGCTGCGCCTTATGCCACCAAGAGCAGTATTAGCTCTCAGTGCTACCATGATAATGGGCTGATCTCTGTGTGCTTCCACCATTGCTCTGTAACTGATAACCCGTTCTTTGTGCAGGGTCTGTAAAGCCTCAGGTATGGTGCAGCTAACTAATCCTGAACGTAGCACTGCTCCTTCAAAACACGAACCAGCAGCTGGTCAAAAATTCAGGCTCATTAGTGCATTCCCAGAAAAATTTTACATCATGTTTCTGTTTTGTGGATTGGGCTGAGGGACAGGGAGGGGGAGTGGCAGGGAGGGGGGAGAGAGAGAGAGAGGAGAAAAAAATGTGAGTACCCCCATGTTCCACTGAGCTGTACAAAAGAACTGCAGAGAGGAAACTGAGAGCTGCATCAAGGAACCACTGCTGGTCTCCAGGTCACTGAACCAGGGCCACCGGGTGACTGGTGGGGTCAGGCAGCCTCTGCAAGCTCTGCAAAACCTGGCAGGAATCAGAAACGGCTGATGAGTTTTCGTGAGGACTCTGTGAGAATGATCGCATCAGGATTTGGAGATTTGGGAAAATTCTCATAGTGTACGTAACTGGTCAGTGAAAGGGAAGGTAGCAAATGCAAAAACATAGAAAGAAACACTCTCCACAGTGTGGGAGAAGAAGCTGTGCAGGGATCGGCTCTTTTGCCTCAGGCCACCTTGGACAAATTTAGCCTGGTTGGAAGAGAGGGGGATAACATGAATCACAAGATCCAGTGTAACCAGAGAGACATGGAAAACTTGATGCAGCAGAACAGTAGGACAGGAAGGCCAATCCATTGAGGCATTTACTGTATTTCTGAGATGGTCTGTCAAAATAAACATTCTCCATGTGGCTTGTACAATTTAACGTGGTTTTAAAAAGATAAGAACTATTCCAACAGGTGTGGGAATGGACGTAGGTTGCAGCACTCTGGTCTTCTGCAGGGATACAGCCCTCTGCATGACAACGAGGGGGCAGGGGACTCCAGATGCTATGCACAGGCTGAGCTATAAATGTCTTGGCTTCTGTTACGATTTAAGGGACACCGTCAGGGTAAAACCATCTTTTCCACATGACATTGCCTAGCATGTAAAGTGAAGGCCACGGCAGGATTCCTGCAGGAAACTCTGCTCTAGAAACTGCTTTCAGTTGTCATGTGTGGGGTTTTTTCCAAGCTTTGCAGAATGTGCTTTGAGAAAGAAAACGAGCACAGTGAGAGGGAACTGGGATCATAAATCAACAGCACAAGAATGCACCATTCCCTCTCCTAGCAGGAACCAGAACAACCCTGGGGAGGAGCCCGTACCCGAAACAAACACAGCAGATGCCTCCAGGGCTGCACCAATGCAGTGGAAACACTGGGGAAATTCTGCTTGTCCCACTTTTCTGTCACCAGCTGCCCACTGGGAGGGAGCCAGGCTGTGCTGCTCTGCCAGCTTCTGCATCCTGACGGGGGGGGGAGATGGCCTGAGCCTAATGAGCCCCTGGGGTCACTGTGCTGTGAGAATGGTGAAAAATCAGTCTCTTTGCAGTAAATGAATGCAAATTGTCTCAGGTCTTCCCTGCCGATATGGCTCTTGCGGTGAAGAAAGAGGAAATCCTATTGCAATAACTACAGTTCAGACCAGCAGAAAGGACTTTTGGTAGGACAACTGAAAGCCAACGCACCTTTTTCGCTGGACACTTACTGTATCTATGTTTTTGTCAACAAAAAAACCACAACAAACCTATGCTCTTCCATGTCTCCTGCCCCCCTTAAAAGCAACGTGACCATCACAAAAGTTGCTGCTAGACCTGGCTGTGGTGCTGTTAAAAAAGAGTTCCTGCCACTTTCTGAGCGCTGCTGTTTGCTCTGCTCCTGGTCTTGCAAGAGCACAGGATCTGCCTGCTACTTTGCTGGGCTCAATTCAGCTCTCGCACAACTTGGGGGTGGTGGTGGTGTGGATAACCCTACAAGTATGGTCCTCATGTGCCAAAGGCTTTTAACAAGGTCCAATTGTACTGATACTAACTTCACCTCCTCCCAGTCCCATCTCCCTGCTTCCACCAAAATCCTGTTCATGCAGCTTTTCCTGTGTTTTTCTGACTGGTGAGTCAGTATTTTCTTGGCATCCACCAGCCTCCTCATCTCAGTGCCCTCCAGAGTCAGGCCTGGGCTTGGAAGAGGAGCTGTTGTTTCATATGTGTGCCCTCCACCCCGCCAGAGAGGCAGGAATCGTTTTGAGCATCTGCCAAAACTGCCAGCTCTCCGAGAGGTAACATGTACACCTAGACTAGGAAATTCAATTTGCCTGGGACCACTCTGGACTGAGGCCCCCACCTCTCCTCACAGCCACTGCCAGGAGCAGAACTGGCAGGGAAAGCATCTCAACAGGCAGTGCTTGCACGAGAGAGAAAATCCCAGCGGGCTGATGTGAAAGGTGTACACTGAAACCCGGGGAGGAGCAGCAGCTCTGGCTCTCTGCTCCGATCGTATCATTCATTCCCTCTCGTTCTTCCTTTTCTCCCACATGCTGCGTCAACCCCACACGCCCCTTCCTCCACCTCCTGTGGCTGGAGTCCGGGCTGTTCCCCCGTGCCAAAGCCCAGCCCGTCCTGTCGCGCCCAGGAGGGATGTCCTGCTCCCGTTTCCTTCCTGGGCTGCTCACCTGTACCCACTCGTTACTCAGGGTCAGAGCCCTCCCCGGCCACCCTGGCTCAGCACACCGTCCCCAACAGACCTGAGGGCCGTGACTGCCCCTGCAAACACTCACCTTTGTGACTAGCCACTAGTCTATGGCTGGCTGGGCCCGCTGGCTGGCGGGACCTGATGCACAGCCCAGCCCATGCCAAGCCATTTTAGATTTATCACATCTCGTTCCCCCAACAGGGAGCTTTCATTGTAACCTGCACTCCTTGCCCATCCTGGAGTCCCTCGGTCAGTGCTGGGCGCGGCGTTGATCACCCTCTTCCTTGCGGTAGCGGCTGGAAGCGTGGGGTGTTACCTGCAATGCAAATTGCAGTGAGCTAATTGCAGCTGCACAGCCAGGACCCGATGCTATTGCTCTTGGTGACAACGTCGGCGCTGAGCGTGAACACCACCAGTGCTCTGAATACAGACGCAGCAAGAAGCCTGAAGTACTTAACCAGCGCTCTTACGTAGCCCCTAAACTGAGAGCACACTAAACCTCCTCCTAAATACTATTCTCGGCCAGCGTCTTCGCACTCACCGTTTTACACCGCTAGCATTTGGAAAGCAGCCGCTCCCACCAGCGTTATGGAGACTGAAAAGCTGCATTCGCTCCCCTCTCCTTAAGTTGCTGCAGGATTGATCCTAAGAATGAATCTCCCTTTTGTTTGTTACTGAGCTGGCATTAGCCAGCCCTTCCCCTTAAAGCCTTTTGCAAACACCATGTTGGTTCCTTACCTATTGAAGTCTTTCTCCACCTGCCCACATAATTTTTTCACCTCCAGCCAAATGCAAACCATTTTTCATTGCTGTCCAGGCCGCAAATTCGTTGTCTCCAGCAGAAACAGCTTCCATTGACCAACCCGTTCCCAGGCCTGGTGCCATGCAACAAAAATCTTTGAAGAGGAATGAGGTGTAACTGAGATGGTCCAAAGACTCCCCACCTGGGTAGTCCCCTTCATTTCCCGAGACTGCTAACAAGTGACAGCATCCCGAACAACATCAATGATCTCCTTGAGCAAAGATGCCCTCGAAGAACCTGGGTTTTGCCAGCAATCACCGTCTGCCTCCTGAGCACTCCTGCCTGGCAAAGGATTTGGTTACAGGAACAAGCTGCAAAAGGGAGGAGAACACGCCTGCTTTTATGCCGTAGGAAACACAGAATCACAGAATCATTGAGGTTGTAAAAGACCTTTAAGATCATCCAGTCCAACCATAAACCTACCATAGCCAACTCCACCACTAAACCATGTCCCAAAGTACCACATCTACATGCCTTTTAAATACCTCCAGGGATGGTGACTCCACCACCTCCCTGGGCAGCCTATTCCAGCGCTTGACAAACCTTCTGGTGAAGAAATTCCTCCTAACATCCAATCTAAACCTCCCCTGGCACAACTTGAGGCCATCTTTTCTTGTCCTATTGCTCGTTACTTAGGAGAAGAGACTGACCCCCACCTCGCTACAGCCTCCTTTCAGGTTGTTGTAGAGCGCCGTAATGGGGTAGCTGACGGGCTGGTGAGAGGAGGATGAATACCTCTTGCTTCCTCTCAAGCTCACGTGCCGTTCCCACCGCCCGTCTGACCATACCTTGGCTCCTTGCAGTCCCAGCCTTCCTCTGACAAGACCTGCCATGCAGTCTTGTATCAGTGGCAGGTGTCTGGACCCCAGGAGTGCCCTGGCATTCAAGCATAAAGCACAGGGCATTCCAGCAGCAAGGTAGGATGAACAGTCCTGTTCTAACTCCTGGATTCCACCAGTTTTTAAAAACTTTGCTTAGGAAAAAAAAAAGCAAAAAACTAACCCAAACCCCTCCTCCATCTCTCTATTTACCAATCCATTACGTACGCAGACCCCAGGGCCTCCCCGCTGTACGCAGGGCCTGTGGCTCCTGTGCCGGGAAGGGGCTGTGCTCTGCCAGGCAGCTCTGCCTGGGGATGAGGTTTGGTTTGCCCATGGCCACGTTTTCTCACGCTGTGGCAAGCGAGGGGGCTCTGCAGACTGCCCTGCTGCGGCTTCGCCTAACGGAGCACCCCAGTCACAAATGCTCTGCTGCAGCCACTCGCAAGCTTCCACAGGGGAAAAAGTTGTTCATTCCCCACTTACCTTGTCCTGGAGGACCCAGCCTTGCCTCTGGAGAGCCCACGCAGAGATAGGTGATGCAGAGAGCAGGGAATCCCTGAAAGAGGCGGCTTCAACTCCATTTACTGCATGGGAGACCCACCTGGCTGCATGCAGACTCAGGGGCAGCAGGACATACCGAGATGTTTTCATCTGTGCCAGGACATCAGGAGTCAGCTGGGCGTGCAACAAGATCCAGGACCGCATTCCTACATCAACCAAAGGCAGGTGTTTGCTGTGAAAATCCAGCTCTCCCTTACAGCCCTGGCCACTGTCACCTGCACTGTCCTGCGATGAGCACCGGCAGCAGTTTGTTTGGGGCACCAATCTCTGCTCCAAAGCTTCAGCATTGTATGACATTCACACCAAGACATGACCCTGGGTTTCCCGCTGTTCCCAATGCGATGTTGCTACCTACGCGCCCTCCTTTCCCACCAGAGCTCAGATTTGGGAGCAGATCGGGTCTGACCCTGCAGCCTTTGGGCATGACTGGTTTAGCAAAGATGGAGCATTTTTTGCCAACACCCAAGGCTAGTGAGGGGAAGACAGGACAACGACCCAGCCAAGCCCTTCCCAGAGCCAAGGGAGGAAAGCGAGGTTTAAGACCAGCTGACGAGGCTGTGTACCATCTGCTGGGCTGGCCATCGCCAAGCAGCTGGACTTGGTGCTTCAGCCACAAACCACGGTGCTCCCGCTCTCTCCTCTGCATTTTGTGGCTTGCTTCCCTCCTCCTTTGCAGCTTTTGTGCTTCTCCCACAGAAAGCAACTTGGACCTTATCACCAGCAGCCCCAAAGCTGCCATCTTCCAGGTAACAAACGGTGCCAGTAGCCTTGACGCCGACTTTTAATTCCAACCCAGATGGCTGCAAGTTCGGTTGATAAAGACAGAGCATGCCAGTGGAGCAGACTTTTGTAACACACTCAGCTCGGTACTGCTTTGCGTTTGGATTAGCATTTTAAATCATTCAAATGCGTCAGTGACTGACAACTAAGTGAACTTGAACCTGGTTTACAGACAGGTCTCAAAAGGTACTTTCACATGGGGAATGGTGATGGAATGACTGTTCCCTGGAAGGTTATGTGGGAACTGGCTCTTGATGCTAACGTCTTTCATTATATCTATTAAAAGGGTGATTGATTGAACTATAAAAGTCCCATTGCTAATGTTTGCAGGAATTACGACGAGAGGGAGCAATAGATAAACCGGACAATGGCAACCTCTGCATAGAGGGGAGAAAGGAATCCTCAGGTAAGGAGACAGAGAGGCACCACCTGCAAGATGCCTCTAGTGCCTTTTATTTGACACTGGGGAGACCGCTGTAGGAAACCTCTGGCTGGTTTTGGTACCAACTGCTTAAGGAGGGTATTAAAAACAATTGTAGAGGAGATACAATCGGAAAGATTAGAAAGATGTGAAGGAGCTGAAGATCCCCTTCCAGTCAGCTTAGCAAGAAGTTATGAGGTGACTGGGTCCCGGTCAAGGGCTCTGACACTCAGAAGAGAGACCTGAGACCAGAGCAGAGGGTCATTGTGTAAAGACAGTGCAGAAAGAGAGCCCACAGCTCACACACACAGTGAGAGAAGTTCAGAAGAGACCACAGGCCCCTGTGCATGTGCATCTAGAAAAGAAACATACCCAAAGATAATTAACCACCACCCCAAATTACTGAGGATTGTGATGAACTCCCCATCAGCGGCAAACTTGAAATCAATGAACTCACCTAGCGAGGTGCTGTCGATCAGGCAGCAATGCCTTTGCAGATACAACTGGTCACCCTTAATGCCAGGGCTCCGACTAGTTGAGCAGAGCAGAGCAGAGCAGAGCAGAGCAGATCTGGTCTCGGCACGCGCGTTAGATGCAGCCCAAACCCTGGCGACGTTGTGAGACTGACGTAAGTGGAGGGACAGCAGCTGGTCACCTGCATGGCTGCTGGGGCAGCCAGCCTTTAGACAGCTACCTGGCCCTGTTGCCCAGGTGTCCCAGCACCTGCCAGAGCGGCAGAGGCTGAACAAAAGACAACACGTGCCCCAGGAAGGGCAAGAACAGCCAACGGCTTAGTCCGGGGCAGCCAGCGCATAGCAGCAAGAGAGGGGGCTCGGAGGGAGCCTCACGCAACACTTTGGGTGCGGATCCATCAAGGGTATCAACTGTCCTGTCACCCCTGGCTGCCCCATCCAGGGAGCAGGGGATGCCTCGCTCTGCAGGAAGCGCCAGGCTTCCCCCACTCAGTCCCTTAACAAACACACCGACCCCTTTGGTACCCGCAGCCTCTTCTCCAGCCCCGGCTGAATTTGGGCACAGGCAGCATTTGTACTAAGCCAAGGCCTGTCCCTGAGTGGCCACCCAGAGGCAGCTGTCCCTGTGCCCCGACCCAGGCATGGCCGGGACACCCCCTCCCGCCCCGCTCCCACCGCTCCTGGAGCGGCTCCGGAGCAGAGGCTCCAGGCTGGACCCCGGCAGAGGAGGTTTCATGGGGACGACCGCAGCTTGTGGCACACAAACAAACCAAGAGGAGCCTCTTTGCAATATAAATTTGTTTTTATTGAAGCAGCAGTCACATGACCTCGCATCTAGCCTTTAGGATAGCGACAGAATGGATTCGGCCAGGTCAGCCAGCCCAAAAAAGGATTTTTATTTATTTTTTTTTTTCTTTTGCGCTAATAGACATGTCATGTTTAATACATACATTATCCAGTACCGGAAACCCAACTCAGAGATAGCTACGTGCTGATTTGCTGGAGGAACGGTCCACTGGACGTGGTCTCGACAAACTTTACAGATCACCACCAAATAACATTACTAATGGGATCAAATGATTAAAAAAAAAAAAACCAAACCCAAACAACCATGAGTGCAGGATTCAAAGCCAGCAGTTTACACAGGTTCTTAAGTTCGTATCTATAGGTGGACGGTAAAGGAAGATTGCTTGGTTTTAATTTGAGATATTTATGTCCCAGGGTTCCTCTCTCCATCAAATCAAACTGTATCATAGACAAGCTGGCATCTCTTGAAAAATAGCATGGAATAATACAGCTCATTTCAGAAAACATGCTTATTTCTTGTGGTTTTTCTTTTAATTATTATTACAAAGATTCACGTCCACCTATTCTTGTGGAGTGGAAAGAGGTGTGAGGGTGAGGAACAAGGGGTGGAGAAGGGAGAGAGGAGAAGGAAAGAAAGGGGTAATTTTTTGAAATAAAGACCACACACTTGGTATTTTTTAGATTCCATTTCCAGGCTAACCTACTTTTTATTTAATGCAAATTACAGTACCAGTTAACTATTTCCGAACCGAGTCACACAGAACAAAATGTATTTACAAGGGGAATGGGGTGGGGGAAATAATAAAACATTAAGCATACTTTCCACAAAAAAAGTTTATATTTAAAATGAAAAAAAAAAAAAAAAAATCAGTCACAGAGGCATTCAAGTAGTAATAATGTTATACAGGTTTTGCTTTTCCTTTAAATCAAGACAGATTTGCACAAGTGTATGCAATAGTTTGTATACAACCCACAGTCCTTAATATATATATATTTTTAGATTTCTGTTTTTAAGATGGAAGTGGTCACGCTAATTGGTGTGTACAGGCCCAAGTGATCCATCAGCAACACATTAATGAACGCAAATTTTACAGGCAAGCAAATTATATATATATAAATATATTT
>NW_009629264.1:46636-70207 GCF_000690535.1 Cariama cristata | reverse complement strand
AGTGTATTTTTTTTTTTTAATACAACCCCCCCAAATTAAATTATCACACACACACAAGACACAAAACCAACCTCCCAGGGATGGAAGGGAAGAGCTTCTTTTATTTTCATGACAAGCGTTTTTACAAAGTTATAAGCAAGATACAATGTCTTTCATACCCTGTCCTTTAAAACTGGCAACTCCGCAAAACAAAACAGCGGTAACGTCCCCCGGCCCGCTCCCCTCAAGGCACCACGGTGCTCCCAAGCTTCAACCTTCCAGGCACTGAAAGGTGATTTATTACTGTTCCTAGTTTACAAGTGGAATAATTAATTCCAGGTAAGTGTAGGAAATTCCAAGAAAGCATCAAAAATTACTGAATGGGTGGATTATTATCATTTTTGATCAGTGGTCCAATGTAACCATGCAGATTGCTGACCTCTAAATTGCTGTTACCTCTACCCAAGTCTGGTTAAAGACAAAAAAAAAAATGCTACTCTCTATCCATTTGCAAACATCTGAATGTACAGAAAACGCCCACGAAGGCAAAAAAAATCAGTCCCCTAGTCATGAAAGCTTCAATTTAAATTGCAGAACAAGGTGATGTACAGGCTAAATCTTCCCCATAGTTTCCCATTCTACTTGGGAGAAACAAGTACCCTGAGCATCTGTATTCAACAACTCAGTTCTTTAATATTACAGGAAAATATTACCCAGATCTAAGCCTGCCATAGAAATAACTCAAAAATTACTATGATGGGAATGTTTATGCTAAATACTTTCTGTACAGATCCACCTAATTCATATTAGCCGTAAACACCTTTTGTAGGAGACTGCAGTGTTTTTTTCGCAGAGAATTGCTGTCTTGCTAGTCCTCTTTCGTACAAAACACCGTATTAAAAAAATGTCATGTCCTCAAATTTTAGCATGGCTAAAAGAGACTGCTGCTGCTTAACTGTATAGCATGTTATAAATCTGAAGTCACTTAATGTTCAGTACCAATTAGAAATAGCTAATGATTTGTAAAAACAAAGTAGCTGACAGTGAAATAACTAACGATTTGTACAAAAATCGGCTGACAGTGTGTTTACAAATTAGTATTTTGGCATGAAATGTAAGGAGGAAACTAGTCAAAGTACTTTGCAAGGAAAACATCTGTGACCTTAATGTTTCTATACCACAGCATGGCTTCTGGAATAAATAGAGGTTGCATTTATTTTACAACACCAACATTGCAGTTGGTTCAGTTACTCAATAACGTTCCTTACTTATGCAGTAATATTTGCCCGTTCCTCTAGTGTCAAATCTCTGTTAGTATTATAGCATATTTCGATACTATTAAATAATAGACTTTGCACAGTTGTTTGAAGTTAAATGCCAACGACTACTACGCTCTTGGGACTTTGTTATTTCTTCCCATGTCTTTATGGGTGTAAATCCTGCAGTCCTTACTGTATTTATCATTCATCTTTGCTGACCTGGACTGTGTCATATTTATTCAGAAACAGTCTGAAACACCAGGCCAAATTTTTAAGGTGCCTTAAACTGACCTCTGAAGTGAGGTCTTGAACTCTAAAGCCCAACATATTAAAATACTGATTAAATACTTATTAAAATGTTTTTCATTTCCAATCTTTTCCGTGCACAGTCTGTAAACTATGCATGCAAATAACGCATATAAGCAACTTTGTGCATAGATCATGATTTGATATGGATGATCATATGCCAGCTATGAAAACAACAGGTCTCGTTTTAGTAACTGCTTTTGAAATGTGATTCTGCCTTCCAAAATCTAAGCACAGTGAATAAATTTGGGCTGCTTTTTTCTTCAGTTAACATCTGTATTAGAAATTATATGCAATGATTATGATATTTCACAATTATTGCCGTTTGTTACATAATTTCTGCACCTAAAAAGGCCAACAGAACTGCGTAACTCAGTAAGAATGGGAATGGCAGGGCTCTTAATATTCTATATTAGATAGCCATGAATGAATATATTTTATGGTGGGAAGTAAAACTGAAAGATGCTGCCTAATGGTTATAGTTATTGTAAACATATTCATCTTTCCCTTCCATAAAATATAAGAAAATAAAATAGCCGTAAAGTGCTCTGGAAGGCTAAATAACCCAGAAGTGCAGAGTGGGACTGAGAAACCTGCTCCCATATTTTCCCCATTTTAAATATAGCAATAAGAGAAAAAAAAAAAATCAGAACACTTGCTTGTCTTTAATATCCATCAAAACTTTAAAATAATTAAGTAATCAGTTTGCAGAGTTTGCATAGAGTGTGGCTTTTGAGCAACCTACTAAATTAACTACTTGGTTCTGTTTAACTACTAAAAGTTTTATTTATTTCCCATATACTGCATGCAAATACTAAAAGCATTCTTGAATTGCAACATATGTACCAACCACCTAAGAATCACAGCAGTACTTGTCAAATCCATGCATTAAAAATCATGAGCTGCTCCCCTGCCAGAACACTAAGACCAGTTAAAGTAACTTTACAGCTGGGAGTGAGTTGCTTTTGAAGCATTCAGTGGTCACATTTTCAGACTTTTTCTATAACCGTAAAAGGTAGCAAATTTTAAGTGAGAGACGAGGTTCCCCAAAAGTAACCTGGTTTTAAACAGTGAGGGCTTTAACCGAAAAGAAACCTATCACCCATCACTCGGGAAGAGATCCCTGCTAAAACTGCAAGAGCTGGTAATACCACAACAAAGCCCATTTCCTCTAGCCCCACCCCAAGTTAAGTATTCACAATTAAACAGGGATTACTGGAGTAAATAAATCCTGCAGGGCTGGGCTGGAAAACGCTTCTTATTCTTCAGAGTTTTGCTGTGCATAACTATCTTCTCTGTTTTCTTCCGTGAAAATCTCTTTTCCTTCTGTGCTTTTTATTTCCGTATGTGAAGATGATCCATCTTCTGGATTCCCTTCACCCACATCAGCCTCTGGATCTCCTCTGACCTCTACTGAGCTAACCTTGCCCTGCTCTGGCACCAAACAAACTGTCATGTCTAGCAGTCCTGTTCTTGGGTTTTCTGTATCCAAAATGGGCACTTGTGTTGTGTCTGCATTTTCAGCAGAATTATGAAAAAAGCTTTCAGTCCCTACCTCCACCGGGATGGCGTGGCTATTCCCGGCTCCTTCTTCCTCCCCATCTAATCTTTTGCCTTCAGACGCATTTTCAGCGTGTTCCTCTGGCTGCAATCTATCACTTTCACAGCTTACCACGCCTGTGTACCAAACGCTTTGCTTGATCTCCACCTGTGCCTTTGCCTCCTGAGGCATATCGGAGCTTTCCACCAGCCATTCTGCTTGTGCCATACCGCAGGCCCCCTTGGACACATTCTCTACATTCGTACCATCTGTCCCCAAGCTACATGAAGATGGTCGGTCCTCCTTGAACTCCGTGCATTCTGCTGCATCTTTATTCATCATCGTCTGGCTCTCCTGAATTTCTGCCGCAACCATTTCACTCAACTCGTCGTTCCCTTTATTGCGCTCCTGCAATTTCAGTATCTCACCTTCACAAATCTCCTTTATATTCTCAGCTGGCATATCTGCTGGTACCTCAACCGTTACCATCAGCAAACTCCTTATCTCATTCACATCATCAGGGAGTTTACAACTCTTTTCTTCCAACTTGCTTTCTTTTTCAGGATTATCCCCAAACCCTCCTTTCCCCATGTTTTCATCCTGGGAAATAACTCCTGTCTCAGTACTCGCTCCTTGGTCATTGCTTCCTTTTTTACTGTCCTCTTCAAACCCTGTTCCTACCGCATTTTCATTCTGAGATAAATTTTCCATAATTTCTTTTTCTACCTTGATGTTCTTTTTGGCATTCCCTAAAATCTCTGGTTCTGCTACATTATCATGTGGGGAAGTCAGCTTTATCTCAGAAACGTCTTCTTGTGCTTTGCTTTCTTTTTCAGTGCCACCAACAAACACAGCATCCGTTGCCGTTTGACTCTCAGAAGTTACCTTTTCCTCCACTGCTCCTTCATGTACCTTAAATTCTTTTTTAGGGCTGACTCCAAAATCTTTCACTGCAGTTTCAGTCCCAGAAGCTACTTTTTCCTCCACAGCTTGTTGTTGTGCCTTAAGCTCTTTCTCAGGGTTCACTACACACTCTGCGTTCACCGTGTCTTCATTCTCCAAAGCGCCTTTTTCCTCTGCAACTTCTTGTTTTGTAAGGGTAGCTGAAAGGGACTCCTGGTTTTCGCCAATGTCTGTAACGACCAGTTCTTCACTTTTGCTTGCCTGATCACCAGCTGTATTAACACAAGTGACTTCCTCTTTGTCTGATGACTTCCTATCATCAGCATCCTTCTCCCAAGAAATTTTTCCTGTCACAATGAGCGTTTCGTCACTTTGAGTTTCAGTGTCTGACATCTCGGCTGGGGCGGTGGAAGGCTTCTTCGCAGGAGTGGTTTGTGCTGATCCCGAAGGAGTCTTCAGGTCCGTTAAGCTTGACACACTTTCACAGGGCAAATTCACGTTATCTTCAAAGAGGTTGTGCTTCTTCATAATGGCAGCTTCTTTTATCACTAAAGAAAACAGAAAGATTTAACTGTTCTGGAAAGACTGACAGAGATACAGTGAAGAAGGTACAGCATTCTTCCAAGTTTCTGATGTTGCATATTTTGCTATTACAGACAACAGTAATATTCATTTCCAACTTGCTTTTAGTTTACATTTCTTTGCGGGGGTAGGGGGGCACGGATTTTATGTTTTGAATAATGGAACTTCAATATTGACCTAAGCATTGCTGCAATAGAAAACTACCAGAGCACCCACAATGCACAAAGGTAATGGTTCAATGCAGAAATATTTACACTGAATATATGAATACAAGTGTGCTTGTTACATTAATTATTTTACTGACATTTTTGAACAGGACTGCCAAAGAGGGTCTGTTAAAACTTACTGGGCAATACATATGCTTGTCTTTTATCTAGGGTACAGATAGACAGATCCAGAGAGATACAAGTATTTTATATATCTATATATGCCATCAAGAATAGTTTAGTTTTCTGACAGAAAAGCCAAGAGATCTGCAGGGAGTACTGCACTGGCATCAGTGATGTACTGACATCCAGCAGTACGTTTCATTTGGGGAAATTACTTTTTGCTGCCATGAAACATCACCAAATCTTTGTAAATAAGAGTAGAATTTCACTCCTTGGCCCAGGGCATCAAGATAAAATGAAGCTGGCATAATTACATTTTGTTAGAAATAGGCTTGTGCCAAGTCATCACTATGAGTTTCCCAGGTTTAGTAAAGTTGCCCCGTAATTCAGATTTTAGGGCTTGCCACACATCTTTAGCGAGCTAAATGAAAACACTGAAGCATCGCAACCAGCAGTCTTTGGGAAAGTGGGACCTGGGTCTGAAACAGCCAGGTTAGGGCTCTGGGAAGCTCTAACACAAGACCTCACAGGCCAATGGCTGAAATGTCATTACTGTCACGTCAAGAACGTGCTCACCTTTCAAGGTTTCTTCAAGCAGTGTCTGATATAAAATCTCTTCATACACGTTCTCTACTTGGATCACACTAGTGTAATCAGCAAAAATGAACTGCTCGTATTTCTGCAGCTCCTGTGCAGACAGAGTAGAAAGGAACAGACGTACAAAAATGACAGATTCTGAGAGTCCTGCTTCAACAGAACACCTTGGAGGTACCACCTAGCAGGTCTTGCAATGCTCCTTGCTGGCTCTTGAGGGAAACTATCTGAACTACAACTAAATGAACTATATACGTTCACAATTTATTACACACTTATCAAACAGTATTCTTGCACTACAATTACATTTAAAAGCACTATAGATCATTGCCATCTGCACTGTAAGAAACAATTCTGAAATAAATAGCTGGTGAAGAAATGCCTCTCACTCCCTGTTTATCCAAGGAGGCAAATACACGGTGAGCATGGGAGATACAGGGTTTGGTTTTGTTTTTCTAATAGGTGTGTAAGATTTTTAGCTTACTGATTTATAGGCAATAGGCTGTCTAGACAATAATTGAGTTATTATGACTAAGCAGCTGCTTGGTGGTCTATAAAAAATAAATTAAGTAACCTCTGCCCACTTCTAGAAGAGGCGCCTACATAAAAACACCTGGAGGTTTTCAAGGAAAAGGTCACGACTTGACTGGGCACGTCAATTGTGTCACACATTTCCTTCTAGAGCTGGCGGCTCATTTCTGCAGAGGCACAAATGCAAGAGGCTTGTGGGAAATTAAACAGAAAGGGCTTGTAGGAAGTTTGCACCACCTCTGCTTCCTCCACCCTGTATGACAGAGACACCCTACGGGACTCCACCCTCTCTACGTATATTCAAGGTGATGAAATGCTTGCCCCTGTGTGTAGACAACATGTCTTGAAGGCACTGCTGACACTCTACTGGAGACTATTATTTTGGGGATAGTAAAGAAAGTAAGGTGACATACAGAAGAGAGTGGTTTTAAATATATTTTTGAAAGTTGGAAGTTTTAATAATCCATACTCAAAGACTCACAAGCATAACTTGGCAAAACACTCGGTTTTAAACTTGTTTTTGAAACTGAAACAAGCTGGCGAGCATCAGCAAGAGCAGCACAGTGTGGGTGAGAGCTTACAGCCTCCGGGAACTGAGGGAGGGAAACAAAAGGGCAAAGAGGCCGGGATGGCTTAGGGCAGTCGTCTTTCAGCAGGTAGAGTGAAAATGCGAGACGATATGCATGGGCTTCAAGAAGGGTAAGGACTATTTCTTTTGAGCGAAGGTGAACAGCATTCCAACTGGGCCCTGACATAGCCACACTGATAACATCTCCACGAAACTCTGGTAGCTGCATTTGCTGAGTCCTAACCTACCCGTATGATTCAGAGCAACAGAGATCATCTCTGTATGCTTGTTTCCTGATTGTTGATGCAATTACTTCCATTTAAACTCACTGAAAGCAAGGGCACGGCCTGTCTGCTTGCTGCTCCTGCTGCCCAGGCAGGCCTTTGGCTTTGAAGGAGGTCATCAGCAGAGACTGGGTATGGTCACAGCCGTGCCTCGGGGTGCTGCTGAAGAGGAAAGTGCCCTCTCCCACGGACTGAATTTCAGCCTGCAGCAGGGTTGCTGAACACAAGGACAAGCTCATAACCTACAATCGTAACTGTCAAGAGGAGTCCAGTTTGAGGGGACTTCAGATCTCTACGGAAGAAATGAAACAGGGATGGGGAAAGGTTTTCAGCTATCTTGGAGAAAGCCAGCTGTACATATAGTTTCCCTGTTTCCTGAAATCTTCCTTATGCTCCACATCTCAGTCCACAAACTGGCAAATCTGAGTGTCATTTGGCCGAGCAGGCAGCCAATCTGCACAACTCTCTGAGAGAAAACAGCCTTATAGAGTTGACCATTTACTGTCAAGGTGTTAATCCTTCCCTGCCTTTTATTATTGTTTTTTTTAATCACAGAAACGTACTGGTTTGCATGTTGAAGCCAGTGTCTTTTGCATTGTGGGCAAAGTAATCTGTACCAGTGCTTCTTGAAATATCTTCTTCCGAATAGTGCTGCTGTCATAATCATATTGCTGTCAAAACACAGAGACAAAAAGAGAAACAAGCCCAAACGTGTTTGGGGTTATTAATCGTTCATAGGAGGAACTGGTTCTTGTTATCCTGTAACTGGTGGCAGGCGAATCCCAAAGGATACCACATCACGGGTGCACTCATGGGTTTGAATTCCCATGCAGGTTAGTCCAGCTTTTACAACAATACTCTTAAAACTTAGTTTTCTGGGATCTCCCTTCATTTTTTTTTAATACCTGGCTAGAAACAGCCCCCTGATCACTCTCTCCAGGTATTTCAGCACTGCCTCTTCTGAAAGTAATGAATTCTATGGGCAGGCTAATTATAAAACTAAAAAAAAATTATTTACCCAGATCCACAGCATCATATCCAGCTGACTGAATTGCAATTAAGGCACTGCACATGTAAATACTTTCACAAGTGTCTGCCCAGATCTAGGTTTTACTGCCTAAATGAGCAGCTTTGCTAAATGCCACCAAATTAGTATTTCCAGCTGGACAGTAAGAGATCTCTTCTTTCAAATATCGAGATAAATTCACATAAAATGTATTCTCTGTTTCCGAAAAGGCAGAACCCAAGGTCTTCCTGTGCAAACACTGGTACATTACACTTACCTTCAGTACTCTCAGCTTGACTTTTTCAATGGTTGTTGCAACTTTCGCCGAGTCTGCCTGGTGACCTGGAGAGAACAACTGCTCAAAAGTATAAACGGCATTTTCCATCAGCTAAAAATAAGAATTAAAAAATCTGTTAAAGACCAGTAACATAAAATTCCAACATACGTAAAGAAGCATGATAAATGTAACTGTTAAACTGTATTTTTGAGAAGGTGAAATGGAGAAGAATAACAGGCCTAAAATCAGTATTTCAAGTACTTTAAATGATTGTGGAAGGGGAAGAAAAGCCTTGTTTAGTTTAGATTGCAACACTCAGTTTTGGAATGGGAAACCCAAAAGAGGATTATCTAATGCAGGAGAATAAGAAAATGAAACTACTTCAACGTCTGTCTTGAGTTTACAGGCAGGTCAATACTAGGAAGTCTGCTAATGTAACTAAACAAACAAGTTCTATCTGCAAACTTACTCAGAGTAGATTAATTTATACTGTCCAAAAATTTTCTGTTGTATTTCAGTTCTCTGAAGGCTAACATGCACAGAAATGTTGCAATGAATAAAGAAAATTAAGTCTTGGTATCATTATTATGCCATCATAGCTTCTTGTATAGATTTAGTCCTATGTCACCATCCAAACTGATGGTGACAAAGACAAAAAGTAGAATTGATCGGCTATATATAAAGGCCATAGACAAAATTCATTATCCCTAATAAGAAGACTCCCATTGACTCCAACCAGAGTCTAATGGTCTTAATCATTAATACTGCAGATAATTTTTTCAAAAGTAATTAATCAGTAGCTTTCCTTATAATACAAATCATTATCAGCAAAAATCACACAGAGTGCAATAATTTCTCACAGAGTTATGTTGCGCTGGCATCTGCCATATTTCGAGGTTATCCAGAGATTCATTAAAAATATTAAACCCCCTCCTCTGAAAAGATATTTCAGAAAAACAGTTCTGCAAGCGGTAATTATGTCTACTTAATGCTTTTAATTCCTCCTTGGTTAGTAACATTTTCATGAATGAAAATATGCAGTGACAAATGTTGAAGGCTGATTTTTATAACTGACTTTGCAGATAATGTGGGATTGGACCGTATAAACTTTATTTATAACTGGAAACGGAGAAGATGGAGGTTTACTCAGTTTGTGCGTGCATCAGAAGGCTGTACAGTGAACGCTCATGCGCTGCAGGACCTTGGCTACAAGAAAAAGACAGGATCAGTGTAGAGTTAAGTCTAAGGCTAATTAAAAGATGAACTACTCACTTTTAATTTCAATTTTTATTTGAAGCAAACCATAAATTGGCGTAGTTCTGGTAAAGTCACTGAAACTGCTTTATTTATATGCCAGTTGAGCATTGTGCTCCCAAATTTCCTAAAATTGGCCACTAGAGGATGCCAAGCTCCCAATCCAAGGAATCCTGCTCCAGCCTCCACCAGAGCGACAGTTAAGCCAAATGTCTCTTTTATGGTAAGGCTATGCGAGCGTAGACATTACTGACCTGACCCTACTCGTTAATGAAATAAATGTCCAAGGACACAAAGTGAAACTACTTACTATTTTTATGAGAAAAATACCAGCCTTTTAAAGAGAGAGAAGCAATAACAGCATTTTTAGAACAACTTGTGATTTAATTTAACTTATTTATCGTGAATTTGGACTCATGTTCTGTTCAGAAAAAAACACCACTTGGTTTGTATGGGATCTATTTTCTGTCTACTTCTTTGTCTTGACTCATGGTCTTCACTTACTGAAAGCCATTTTATTTGGCAGCATTTTGGAATGGTCCCCCTTGAAAGACCCAGACATGAAATCAGAATTTTATTTCTGAATAATTCTTTGGCTGCTGAGCACGGCTGTACTTAGAAGAGCTGCTTTTAGGAAAAGCCTACCCCAGCACTGTGCTAGAGATTTGCTTTCCATATTCATAATTCCCAGTCCACAGAACTGGACCAGCTCCATTTCACAAGGTTACTGACTAGATTATTTAGTTTCTCAACTACAGATTAAAATCACAGGGTTCAACACAGAGCTACAAGGCCAAACCTGCCTTGCAGTCTGGCAATTGAAAGAGTCCACTGGCCAGCTCCTAACAGATGTCTGGCCAGGCATCTAGAAGAAATAGAAGCAAAGCAAAATTATAGCCTATACCAATACACGCTACAGGGGAAAAAGAGGTGGAGTTCATTTTTCATCTGAAATGACGTAGTCACTTCAACCATTCCCATGAGAAGCGAAGTTGATTAAAGCATCTACACACAGCTCTATGCCGAGATGTCATCTGTGTCCAAGTAATCGCCAGTTTCCATTGCCTTTACTTCATATTTGCCATTATTGCCTTACTTTATATTAATGAGAAAATAAACTACCAAGGAGGAAACATTCCATTTTGGTAAAACGTACTTAAGACCCTTCCTGAAAAAATAAACCCTTGAGAATGGAAATCAGGTAGATTTTAGCCACCCCATTGGTTACAAGCACAACTTTCTTGGGTGCTGAGACACTGAGAATTCAGAACATGAAAGTTCAGGGGAAGAGAGGATCCATCCAAAATTTTTGTGTCATGCTGAAAGACTCACACACGTGCAACCTCACAAATATAAATGTCAAACAGCTCCTAGCTGTGATTTTCTTAGGTTTTGTTATCTGTACTTTGATTGAGAAATATCCTGGGACTCTTGCGCAGCATTTTATCAAGATTACTTTGAAGCAGATTAGAAGGACAAACCCAACTTGTTCTCCCAGGAGGAAAAACTGGATCTTACAGTACCTCTTGCATGAAGTTCTGTGTCCTCTGAATCACAAAATCAATGTGATAGACCTTGAAGCGACTCTTGAGGTCTTGAAGGAGCTCCTGGAGGAGGTTCACTTTCAGATAGCAGGGCTCCATTTTCACAGAGTTGAATGGTAGGTTCATAAGCTGATCCACGTTCTGCATTCCAGTGGAGGAAGAACAGGTTTCAAGAGAAAACAACCAGAGGTGAATTTTTAATACAGAATGTAACCAGCGGCCCTTAAACAAATCTACACTCTAGTTGCACAAATACCACAAGACTTTCTAAATGGCAAAGCCAAGTGCTAACATACTACCACCTGGAAAAACAAATACTGCTGTCAGTTAACTTCTAGCTAAAAGGTCCTTGTGCTAATATAAAAGGCTCCAAATATATTTTTGTCTTACCTCCTTCAGCTTCGTGGTATCATTTGTCTTCTGGAAGTCCTGGATGATTTCATTAACTTCTTTATCAAAAAGTGAGCGGACTTCAGTGAATCCAGAACTCACTGGACCCATGAGCTCCTCTAGTATGGACGTGAGAAATGGCTGGATATTTTCCATGCAGCACTTCTGGGCAGGCTCAGAAACAGTGGCTGGAGTGTCAGACAATACAACGGTTGCATTTAAGCTACTAAGAGATGCAGTGAAAAAAGTAATCTGAACTGATTTACTTTACAATGAATTACATGTCTCCATATTTTTCCTTGGAGTCACACCTCCGCAAAGATGATGAGGGTGATGAAAGGAGACTTTACAGTTTTTTGAGTGACAATGAAACACCTTTTCCCACGCCCCACCTAACCAAACGCTAGCAGCTTGGGAGCACTGTGAGAGTAGAGGAAAGGGCAGCTCTAAGGACTGATACATACTGGGAGGTTTGCACAGAACGTGGCCATGATGACTCTATAAGGAGGCATCCAAACTTGGTACTCTACAGTTCCCTGAAAGCATCCCAGTCTGCTATGTGAGAATATCAACAGAACATCCTGAGTTTTATCAAAACAACTCCTAAATTAGCAGCTATTTATTTATTTGCTAGCTTAAGCAACATCAACTAACGTTTTGCCTACTTTTTACACTCATTTTCATATTCACAGCAAAATTATAATTACTTCACATTAGGTTAAAACCACCCAAGAAGCCCCTTGGTCTAAGTATTCTTTGGTAGCCTATGAATTTGTCACATAATCAGAACCTGGTTTTGTGGCGCATTCCTAGACATCAGGTCAAACCCACACTTTTAATTAAGCTGATGTGACCTGTATCTTCATTACATAAGGCTGTCCAAGTGAAAATGAAAGCAGAATGAGCAACTCTAATCAGGACACCCAAAACCTGTCAGCTCTAGCTCCAACTTTGGAAGACCTGGCATATTTACAGACACAACGGCCACAGGTATCAGTCCTCACCAAAGGCAGCAGAGGCTCAAAGCATTTGTTTTCTGAAAATCAGTGTCTCCAGTTGGATTTTTCAAAACACATGAGGATTTCAAAACAATGACATCTGGTAATTTGAGCAACACAATGGGAAACATTAAAAAATTGTTCCAAAACACAGCTGTTCCTCCACTAACCTTTGATTTTTCCAGCTAAGAAGTTCTTGGAGTTCAGAATCTGATCCATGTCTGAACGAATGGTTCCTTCAAGAGTTTTTGCAAAATCTCTGCATTCTTCTTTCAAGGTACTTAATCCTTCTGACACCTGCTGCTGGACTAAGCTGTAAGTTTCTTCTATGATCTAAACCAAAATTAAATGAAGACGCATAGATCAGAATCAGCACACACAGACAACTGCTATGAGAAACAACTACTCTGCAAATATCAGTACTTACACCAAACCAGGCCCGCTTCCTATCATTCCTCTTGCCTTTCATTTTAGGCAGGATCATCGTCTGAAGGTTAGGCAGGAGTTCCTCCATCACAAGGTTGCTCAGGATCTATGCAGTCAGAAGATCAAAATGATGTGTTCACACACTGTTCTTCATCTGAAAACTGAGCTCTCACATTGCAGAGTGACGTGCAAACACAGGCAACCTCAGATATATAATGGCTTAGCTATCCCAGGTTGCCAGGAAGACTGGATTTAAAGTATTAGGTATGCCTGAGGGAAGCTCCATGCATTTCTTCTGAAGCATTTTTCACTGAAAGACTTTGAGAGGCCATGCAACAATTGACAACAGATGAACTAAGATGCCGACCTAAGATGCCCGTTAAAATTTACTGCATGCTATTATGAAATTGCCATGTGCAAATCAATGGAGCTAAAATGATTGATATCAACTGAGCAACTAGATCAAAAGCATTTGAAAAGTTGGTTTGCTGACTGCTGCTTCCCCAAACTGACCTTGTTCTGGGACACTCACACCCTCACAGAGGAGGTATCATCGAAGAGAAATGGTTCTAAAGAGTCATCAGACAAAGGATGTTTCTGATAGGAAGATAATTGGCCAAGAAAAGAAAGATATGACTGTACCCGTGTGAATCTCTAGCACTTTTTTGGGTGAGCCCTGATTTTACAATTCAAACAAGAAAAGGAGGAGATCCCAGGAAAAAGAGGATACAGGACAGAAATGGAACCCACAAAAGGCGGGTAATCTGTGAATCAAATAATTCTACTCTATCTGATTATTTTTTTTCAAAAATATGTAACATGATCCAAAAGATTCATTAGCTCCAGCCTAATCCTGAGACAAAAGGGATAAAGTACATAAATAGCTGTTGGAGTTTGTGAAGAGCTTTTCAAGCAATTTCTTTTGTCACTAGAAGACAACTACGCTGGTCTAAAACCAGTAAAACTTTCACATTGTAGAATTCATATTCGTTAAAGTCTCCTCCCAGCACCTCCAGATTCTTGAACAAAACCCATATGAAATATATAACCTAAGAAGACATTCTGTGGCAAAGGTGCACCACAGCAGAAGGGCAGGGGGAAGTGTGAAAGGGACTTCTACACATCAAGCATTGTGTGATGGAATGTAGGGTTTTGTAGGGAAACTGAGGAAAAAGTATCATTGCCCCATTTTTTTATTATTTCTGTAAGTATATTGTCAGTCTATCATTGCTGGATTTTTCTAAATTGACACTGAGTACTTTTCTCCCTCAAGAACATTTTCACTTTGAAACTAGGTTCAGTGGTTGTAGAAGAGATGCATCACCCTCTCTGATCCCAGCACCTAACTGGTAATTCAGTCTTGCAGATGGTTCCAATTAGAAAGAAAAGGCATCAGACTGGAAATACAGATGATACCAGTTTGGAGGAGTGGTCAATATGCTGGCAAGCAAGGCTGCTAGTCAGAGGACCTAGATGGGCTGAAGAAATGGGTGGACAAAAACCTCATGAAGTTCAGCAAAAACAAATGCATAATCCAACACGTGGGATGGAACAATCCCGTGCACCAGTATAGGCTGGCGACAACTGGCTGGAAAGCAATTTTGCAGACAAGGACTTGGGCATCCTGGTGAACAAGAAACTCAACACTGCTCTGGGGGAGGAGAACGTTCCCCTCTATCGAGCACTTGCCAGATCGCATCTGGAGTGGTGTCCAGTTTGGGGCTCCCCTGTACAAGCGAGATCTTGATACACTGGAATGAGTCCAGCAAACGCCACCACGATGATCAGGGGATGGAGCGTGACACGTAACGAGAGGCAGGGGGAACTGGGTTTGCTCAGCCTTCAGATGATAAGGCTCAAGGGAGAACTTATTGCTGTCTACAACTACATAATGGAGGATGTAGGGCAGACAGAGCCAGACTTTTCTTGGAAACGCACAGGGAAAAGAAGAAGGTGACGGTTTGAAAGAGTAATCAGGTATTAAGAAATATTTTTCACTGCGAGGGCGGTCATGGGAACAAGTCATGCAATCTCCAACCTTAGATAACTTTAGAACTCAGCAGCACAAAGGCCCTAAAGTCGGCTCTGCTTTGAGTGGGGGATTGGGCCAGATAACCTCCAGAGATCTGCTTCCAACTAAACTGCTCTCTGGTTCTGCGGTTATCTCGATAGCGTCACCCAACTTTGTACAGAAGAAGCATCAGTCTGGCTTCTTCGATACAGAAAGAATGAAACCGTGTGAGAGAGATTCCTGGGTTCATTCACTGGCACTCATTTCAGAAGTTTTCTTCAGAGTTACCCACTCTGTCAGGCTTTGCACCTCCTCTGCCTAGATCTGAACTACCATTTCTTCCTTGCTCGTCCCACTCAGATGCACCAAACTGGCAATAAATACACAGAGTTACAGGCACACATCTGATTTTGAGAGTCTAGGCTTTCCTCTCTATTTTTTTCTTTATGGACACTGTATCTCTGGCCTGAGAAAGCTGCAAGACCTCTCTTTCTCCTGCGCTTTCCTCTCGCTGTCGGCCAACAAGGCAAACTATGCAAGCAGAAGGAAGCAGTTCATCATGGTACCTGCCCTATTTCTGTTTCTTTGCGATCTCAGGCCTCTGAGCACACTTCCTACAGAGGCATCTATCAGTGCTGGGGATATATGCTGGATTCTTGAATCTCTCTACTTAAAGTGTCTTGATTTTAAACTAAAGACCTCGATCCCCTATTTGGTTCATTCATTACTCATCTTCATGATTCACAGGAGGGAGGGACATCTTTTATTTCTGGACATGTTCATTTTCTGTTCATGGATCTCGCCCAGGTATGTTTGTACTGGCCCACGGTTACAGATGCCAATTTATGATGACAGAGGCAATGCTATTGTACATGTGCTATACAGAATGGCACAGCACATAACCCTTTCATCAAGGTTTTTTATCTGTCCCGACTGTACAGCACATATGAGGTTGCCCACAGCCTCTTGAAAGCTTTGAAGTGCATTGGATATCCTGCAAATCACAGAGAGACATAGTAACCCTATAAAAAGGCAGACAAAAATGCATCTTAAGGTTCTGGACATTTCTCATTTACTCTGCGTAAAGGATTACTAGCTTGCTCAACAGTTTCACTAAAGTCTCACAGCCAAAGTACATAGTCCTTCTTCCTCTCCAGTGGGGTCCGGACAGCGTTTTTGCTAAGTGATGTGTATTTGGACCCAGCTCTTTTCCTTCCTTCAACAACAGCCCAGCACAGTCAAGGATCACTGCCCTGCTGGACTCAGCTGCTGGCTGAGCCAATACAGAGCACAAAAACACCTTTACATTTTCATCATGCCAGTGCTTTTTCATTTGTACCATTTCATTCGTGCCAGTGCTTCCCGACGTTCAGCCTCACGTATTACAGCTGCCTGAGGGGGGTTTTAGGCATGCACCAACACCACGATAGGGAAATGGCAGGAATTTAGACAGCAAAAGTAAGTGAGAAAGGGCTCTGACTGCATGCCACGTAGCGTGAAACAGAGTACCTCCTGGACATAAGACAGCCCCTACAGAAATATAACACACAATACCGTACTTATATTATCTCTAATATACTTAACATATGCAATTCCCTATTATTGTTGTTTCATGTAACTTAAGTACTTATAGATTATGCCACAGCACCACTTCGGATTCAGCTATGCTGACTCAAATATCTGTCAAAACCAATGGACTAATTCAGGTCCTAAACTAACGGGTCACTTAAAAACAATCTCACCAATAACCCAAACTGCAGCACCACAGACCAAATAATAAATGTGACAACGGATCAAACATATTCCAAAGAATCTGAGCTCGCTGGAAACATTTTTAGGAATGTTGGATTGGCTTTATATTTCTGTACTGAAAGCTGCACTGTAGGGGTCTGGGGTTTTTTAATCCCTTTTTCAGCTATCTTTTATTTACCAATATGTTATTTCTACATTCATGTAGTACTGATCAATCGAGTTATGCTAGTATAAAATTGGTGTGCTGTAGTGCTCTCACTATGTGGCTGTACTGATGCTTATAACAAGCGTTGTCATAAATTCCCTGGTTTTAACCTTGTATTTCAGCACTTAACCTACAGAAATACCATCTACAATTGAAACCTTAAAACCAAAAAAAACCCAAACAAACCAAAACTAGGAAAAGGAACTTTAATGACACACAAAAAAAATGTTGTAGGTCTTCAGCCGAGTGACTGAGTACTTGCTAATGTTACATCCACTTTGCAGCACCTAGGCAGAACTGCGTGAGCTAATGCTGTGGAGACTCTGTCATTATAAATGAATGTCAGGAAATATATTTATTGGCATTCTGCAGAGATTTTTACAGCAACAAATTGTAGCTTGCTTGTTCCAAACCATTCACTTAGCTTGGATATTTGCCTAAAATAATTATTATATTTGGTCAAAGCAGGCATGAGAACACACTATACTTACAGAATGAATTATTACTAAGAAGATAATAGCGTAACTAGTCTGGACGTCTTCTGATTACAGTTCTCTTGAGGGTATATGGGTTATGAGTAAGTAGCTGGCAAGCAATAGGAAAAATAAAACATAAAATGAAACTAGCACTATTATAGCTCCATAACTTGAGGGAGGAGGGGAGAAGAGAAAACCCGTGACTCCTTCCACTGGAAGGATGGAACACCTTATACTAAGGAATTTATTATCAGATGTTAGCAGGAAACTTCAATCCCTGACATGATGGCACTGGGAAAGACACTGTTTATAGATTCTTCTCCAGTTTCCACGTTTTGCAGCGTTTCAAAGGTAGACTTCTCCTAAAAGAATAATCTGGTTCCTTAAACCAAAACCCTGGCTTATGAACTCTCCATCAGGCTTTTTTCCATTTTCCCAAAGGGAAGCCAGATTTCATCAAGGAAAACACCCAGCAGCTGGTACTAAAGTAAATATTTGCTGCTGAGTGCTCAGTGCTTTGAGAAAAATTTATAAATCAGGGCCCAAATAATGTCTCAGATGCACTTAAAGATATCTGGAGTGATGCCAGAGGGACTGGTGGTGTTACTTCAGCTACCATCAGTGCTCCAAAGCTGCTCACTCAGGTGCCCAAATACGGACCCAGACCCTGAGCTTAACATCTCATTTCTGAAGAACTGAAGTACCCAAATTTTTGGTGTTTAAGTGTGACTGTTACTATGCAAGACTCTGTTTCAGAAGTCTGGCACAGTAAGTAGGTCTACCAGTTTATCCACTCAGGACTAAAAGCTTCATTCCCAAAGAACGGAGAAAGGCAAAATAAAGAGATTCTTCAAAATTTATGTTTAGCTGCTATTCTGCTCTTCGTAAAGCCTGATCTCCTATGATGGCATCTGGAGGCAGCAGAGGACAAGCAACAGGAAACTGTGGTGTTTAGTAACAAAGGGCATAGCAACAGAAGAAAAAAACAATCTCTCTTACCTGCAAAATAGCTGTCATGAAAGACAGAAAAACAGAGCACAGCCCAACACAGCTGACAGTGAGTACCTGCTGCATACAAGTCATGGGTTCTGAGTTTGGTGTGTATTGCTTTTGATCTCACTGAGTTACCAAAACTATACACAACAGCAAATGTGGTAGCGAGATGTTAGCAAGTGCCTTGTTTTAGACACAGTGTTTATTCACCAGTTGACCCCATGGCATAAAATTAGAGTAGATGTATGAGCTTTCTGTGGAAATGTTGCCATCCCTACATTCCAGCACAACACAACAGCTTTAGTTCACAGCACGCCTTCTTTCACTTTCTAGCAAAGAACTCAAAATTGGGTTTATCAAAAAAGAATTACCACTTAGATATCGGTAAGAAGTATCTTGAAATCTTGGGTATTTCTACCCACTAGATTTTTTTAAAATGCCATTTTTTCCCCAAGAGGCTTTACAACCTTCACTATCCTCTGAGCTGCCATATCCAAAGCCAAAAAAAAAAAAAAAATCAGGAAGATATTCTTTTACCTCTTTTTCGTTGCCAGTTATCATTTCCCACATCCCATAGTGGCCTTTCTCCTGCCGGAAGAACTGAATGGCTTCTAAGAACGCCTCAACTTCATATGTGGTCTGCTTGAGGAAGTCTGAAGAAAACAAAAAGTAACACAAAGGATTTACCCATAAGTAACCTTTAAAAAATAACCATCCTTTTTTGATCCATTTTCCTGTTCCACGTGCATCTAGCAGTAATACTTTGAAATCATTCACTAAACCTGAATGTCTGAAGACCTTGGGCTTTCATTAAGATTTAGGAGCGTAATGCTGAACTATCCCATTGCACATATGAACTAGCACAAGCCATCCCATCTAAGTTGGTAAGTTAAACCAACACTAGCAAATGTTAATATGGAGCACATGATAAGGCATGAGTTTTATGGCAGCAAGCCTTGTCTGTGGTAAGACTTTGATAAGGCAGTCATTAACATATGAAAGCTCATCCCTCATCTTTATACCTACGAGCAATGCAAGATGGTACACGGGAAGACTTTGACAGCACGTACCAGGGCCAAGAGTTGGCAGCTTCTGCTTCTTTCATTTAAGATAAGAACTAAGAATTTAAGATAATGATAGTCAGCTGATTGCAGCATGTTGTATATCCTTGATAAACTGTTAAACCCTGAGTTAACGCTCCCCAATAATCTTTTATTTCCTTTATTTTATTAAGGAATTGATGATCAAGATGATTTTTCATGGACATACAATAAAACAGACCCGGACAAAGCAAGCACCGTGCTCATACCAATTCAGCACAAAAATGGTGCCGCTTTCCCTAAATATTTCAGGAATGTTTAACCACAGCTCTGCAGTATCTGGTTATCATCCACGAGTACTGCTGCTAGATGGTAGTTCTTCCCAAGAACAACACGGGGACACTCTCTTGTACAAATAAGACCACAGCACGGAAAAATCTGAGAAGTGGCTGAGCTAGTTTGCTCTTACAAACTCTGGATAACCAGTTGTGCAACAGAACTTACATGTCAGGCAATTTGTTTTCTCCAAACCGCTAAAGGCTTTCAAGAGAGTTGCAGCCAACACACTCCTTCACATAAGAGCACACAAAAACACAGCTAATTAAGACTGCAACAGCAGTTACACAGCAGAACTAGTTTGCCATGATTTGGGGAGAAACAGTCCCTCTGCCTCAAAATGTGGAAAAGCTCCCTAGAGAAATCAGGCTGCTTGACAAACCTGAGTAAGAAAAACCACCACTGAAACACTTCAGGAATTCAAGTGCTGTGTCTTTGCTATGAAACAGAGCTTCAGGATTATTGTGAGGATTATTATCTTAAGGGAAAAACAAAGCCACAATAGTTTATTGTCCCCTCTTCAAGGTTATCTACTCGGAGCCTTGATCAGCTGAAGTCCTGTTGTGCAAACGTCAGGAAGAAAGGAGAGAAGAAGAATGTTAATTCTCTCAAAGGTAAGCATGCTGCTTTAAAAGATACTGATATGTATAAACAATTGTTATGTAAAGAGGCAGAGAGTAAGTTCTCAAGCCTTGCCTGTCAAGCAAGACATTCCTTTTGACTTGTTCATGAAACTTCTAAAGAGAGAAGCTTTATAGGAGGCTTGCATACGTGCCAAGGGCAATACAGGGATTATACAAATTATGGGAAGCACAAGGGATTAACACTACAGTAACGCCTGAAATGTCTCCTCCATGCACTTTACACAAAAATGAAAGCTACAGAAACCTACAATTAATTTCTTCAATGCTTCACTCTAGCTACTGCTTGAAAACAACACTATAGATTTTATCTACGTGGTGGGCAATGAGGTTTCAGATCTGCTAAAAGCCCAAATGTCAGAATTTGCCCTTTCAGAGTTTCCCCGGGGCGTAATAATTACTTCAGGAAGGTATGTTATACATACTGAGGTGCAGTAAACACTCTCTCAGTACCACTCTATAGATACCATCCCTGTTTCGTAGATATATGGAGGGCCAAAGAGATCACACAATTTCTTCAAGCTCACACAATGATCAAACAAGAGAAAAACAGCCAGGTAAAATCCCAGCCGTACCTTCGCTGCTACCTCCATGACTTACAGCATTTTTAATAGCAAGTCTCAAACCAGGATGCTAAAATAGCAGTAAAAGAGTTGTAAGTCAGGCTGTTCACTGCCAAGAGAATACCCTCTGATGGCAGCTTTCACAAAAGAACGGAGTATTTCACCTGAGAAACTGGTGGAGCAATGCATCTGAAAGCTTTTGTCCTCCCAGAATTAAGCTCTAAATATTTTGACGAGAAGAGGGCTGGGCTTGGCTGGAGGAAGGGAGAACTGCAGCTCCTGCAGCCCTCCGATCATGACTCACATGTTTTCCATCTTCACAGCTGTGCTCCCTCCTGACCAAAAGGGACAACAGACCATCCAAAGGGCTGGATCTTGGACCTGCTGAAATGATAATGTGCCAGTGCTGACAAGAGTCTGCCCTCTAAGATCATCAAGTTTTCAATTCCATGCTCAAGTGAGTCTTTTCTCTCTGTTCTGAGTGTCCCCAACCTCGCAGAGAAGTGGGAAGAAGGTGCTAAAAATGCAAGAGCGATTCACTTGAATAGTTCATGGGAAAAACATCAAGCTGTAAGTACCACAAAATCCCAATCACACATTCTTTCCTATGCCAGTAAACACCAGAGAAAAACACAATTATGGCAGTCTTACTACGAAACCAGCTCAAAGTAGAAAGGAAGCTTTATCCTTCAAGGCTACTACAATTGCTTAATTTAGGCAATTTTATTCTCATTTTCCATAGGAGGAAAAGATTGCATCAGCGATAAGGCACTGAACAACTAGATCCATCCAGCATTGGGCTGTGCGGAAGCTGTTGGCGAGACACACAACACAGAGGCACATTCACAGGATTCGGCTCAAGAAAAGGGAATTATATCCAAGCTGAAAGGAGCTGCAGTGCACATCCTCCAAGATTTCAGCAGGGAAGAGCCAGGGCTTCTGTAAATCAGATCTAGCAGTTTACGAAAAGGCTGTCGGACTGTGGTTGACTTGGCAGCCAGCTCCATTATGCCATAGCAAAGCAAGGAAAACAATGAATAAGCTGTTGGGGTAACCCCGCTTGCGTGCAAGAAAGAGGATGGTGCGTGGGAGATGGAAGCAGATGCTGCAGCTGCAAACAGGGCAGGTGGTAAAGCCCATCGGTATCAGGAACGATTGTTCATCAGCAGAAGGGACAACACATGCTTCACTCTCCTCAACACCTTTGCAGGGGCTTCCCCTTCAACAAATCTGGCTGGCACCTATCATGACTGATGTACCTGTCCCTGCTGTTTGTAGAAAGTGGAGCATGTTAGGGGAGCTTGGTGCAGTGGTGGTCGTAGGTCATCCATACCCAACTCCCATCCAAAGCCATAAAGTTTACAGAATGTCCTCCAGCAAAAGGCCGCTGAGGCTTTACAGGTACCCAGACTGATGCTACGTGCTTAATCCAGGCTGGTCTGCACTTGGAAAATCACCCGAGCAGCTTCTCCAGCTGCTAATGAATATAACATCAGCTTATTTGTGGAGAGCAAAACAAAATTCTGTTTGTTCTGTTTTATTTTAAAATAAAAAAACCCACCTAGAGACTCTATCTTTCCATACCCAAGTGTGGAGCCTAATTTTAATAACAGATAAGATATTGCTAACTGTAGATTCCTTTTATAAATGTAACAGAATAACTGCTATAAAGCTCCTTTTTGTAAGATGGAAGGACATCTGGAAACACCGTGGGGATTTATAATCTCCCCAAATTTGCACATCCCTCAAAGGCACGGCTGAGTTTGTTCAGTACTGCAGAAAGCTGTCCATAGGAATGAGCTTCCTTGCAGCATATAAACAGTTTAAATCCCTCTTAAAAAAAAAAAAAAAAAAAAAAATCTCAAACCTTAACTCATCAAAATGATACACAGAGGACCAGGCTACTCGACACCCACTGAGTGCACTTGCACCTGGTGCAGAAGTGTTAACTTTGAGTGTCCCTCCCTGATTTCAGCTGTATCCGATGTTCTAGCTGCTGTGGGACTTGCAGGCTCCTAACGAGGTGCTCCAGGCTATGAGCTGTGGCTCCTTCTCTGTCACTTGGCAGATGAATGTTTGGTTGTACTGGCGAATAAGGAGGAAATCTTCAGTCCCAAGTTCCCACGTGCTCTCCTACCCACGGCAGGACAGCTGCACCTTTGTCTGAGGATGGACGTGTCGCTGGCACATTGTTCAAAAGCCCCTTGGGAAAGGCTATCTGAACAGTTTTTCTGACTCACTAACACTTGTTGTGTGTGTCCAAAGACAGCAGCAGAAATTAATTGCCCTGGTGAATTTGGTCTCATCTGTAGCCATAGATCGACTGGTATTACATCAGTCAAAATACTGAAGACCTCTGTGGAAAAACTTCTATAAATAGGCCTCATTACCAGAGAGGATCAGTGCCACAGACCTCACTGCCTCTATCTAAAATCATGGATTTTCAGCAAATCCAGATAATATGAAATCTGTGTTCGAACAGTCCAGTTCAAACTTTGTATCCATATGTACCGCAGACTGCTGCAGGATCTCTTGCTGTGCTTTGTAGCAGAAAGCTCAAAATCAGCTGACATTTAATCACTTAGGTAATGATTTTTCTTAATTACCACCAAAGGAAGACGCCTTTTTAACATTACATATCCTAACCTGCCACGCTAGCTGCTAAAAAGAGAGTATTTCAACATCCAGTTGAAACCGTGTGCCCCTCTGAACAATAGTTGTCATTAATGAAGCTCTTCAAACTCATTACTGCAGCATGAAAGAGGCTAAAAAGGTCATCAAACA
>NW_009629264.1:20834-46605 GCF_000690535.1 Cariama cristata | reverse complement strand
TAATGCCAATAGGTGTCTGAAGATAGACGGTGTATTATTCACCCCCTTAGCAAATGCAATGGCGACAAGTTGAGTCTTCATATAAGTAGCAGCACAGCTCGTTTCTGTAATTCTTGTGCAACTGCATGGAAAAGTTTGTGTTTGGGAAGAGCAGGGAAATGTTTCTCCAGCTCCTGGTGGGACTTCAGTCGGATGCAATAACCAGACAGCGAGAATTTTCCACCTCCCAGAACGGATGGGGTGGTTTGCTCTACTGACACACACAGTGGTTCACAGTTCTCTTCTGGCTAATTCTGCAAACTGGGACTCGCTGATTTTTGGACGCAGCAGCAGCATTACCGCGTTAAACTGCTCGGAGAGCCAAGGAATGTCAGGATGTTTTATGATGTGTGAAAAATGAAGATGTCATTCTTCAAAACAAACTGAGTGCCCCTATTGCAATCTAGTAAATGTCTTTCTCCCATATGGGTTTTTCTTACAATAAATTGATTACTTTTCTTGTTAATAATAGTGAAGGGGTATATTGACTGTGGACAAAGTGCTTTACCAAAGCAAGTTAAACCGCTGAGAGTAATCTAAGCTTTTTGGCTGACATTTCACAAAAGGCTGAGGCCCAAAGTCATAGATGAACAAGTGTTAAAACAGAATCCAGAAGTCTGAGCTCACAGAGCAGGGGTTTTAATTAAAGAACTGCTGATTCTGACAGAACACCCATCATGTGACTACCAAAACTCGGAAGTAATCCACCCCGGCTTCATCTGTTTCCTGCAGCACTCACATCTACATAGACCTTCCTGAGCTGGAGAGCTGCCTACAGGTTGGTGAAAGATTCTGCATTCAGCAAATGTTATTTTCCATACAGTCCCTGAATTCTTCCTGCAGGTAACTATAACTGATATTAAAGCAATCTGGCATCCAATGATGGCTGTGTTTATGAGAGATGATCACGTAAAGGCCCATAGGTAGGAAGGTAGCCTTGCCCGGCTCTTGCCTACCATCCTCAATAACTCCAGCTTTGGTCAAACGTCTCTTCCCAACACAAGTCATTAAAAACCTGATACAGTTTCTAGTTCCCTCCTTCAAGACAGCAGGGCCCATGAATACCTCCTCAAATCTTCAAAACCCACAGAGTAACTTTGGTTAAAGAGTGGGGAAGGCAGGAGGACAGTCACTGGAAGGAAATGAAGATGACCGAGGAGTTGAGTTTGGTGGCCTTTCACTGATGGGGAGAATGTCATTTACGATAATTTTTGGAATATGATAAATTAGTAGAAACTGCCTTTAATTTTATGTGATCTCACAATAATATTTCCTTGTTTCCTCATCTATTTGGTGGAAAGCTGGCTCAGGTGAAGGCAGTGCCAAAACATCTATTTTGTAGCTCTTTCTTGTTGATCACCTTACATAGCATTTTCCTGGGACAAGAAAAATCTCTGTACAGATATTGGTGAAGGGCCTTCCTTCTCGTGATGCTGCAGATAGTAGGAGGTGGATAAGGCTGAAAAATATTCGGAGTTCTAAGTGTCTTGTCTTTGATTTTAGCACTCTCAAAAGATGGTGTTTCCACCATTTACTATTTCCACTGGACACTGCTACCCTCAACGGCATAGATTTCACGCTAAGAAATGGAAATTACATTTTTCCCAATTTTCTTATCCTTCCAAGTCATCCCCCTCGCACCTTGGCATCTGTTTCTTTCAAATATATTTAGATTGTTGCTTTTCCTCTGCTTTCCATTATACACGCTCTTTAGTAAAAAAAAAAATCTTCTAATTGATTTTTTTAAATGTAGTTCTTTTAAAACAAAAGCTGGTAAAAAAAGAAAATACACAACCCCAAACCAGAGGGAGGCCGCTGAAAGAAAAGGCTGTGGTGTCTTAACCATCTAAATACATAGGACATTTCCATCTCTTGTACTGACACTTTGAAGAAAGCTATGGCACGCTGCGAGCCGCCGAAGGATTTGACGTGAAGGCAGCTGGAGAACATCAGGGAATAAAAGACGTTCCTGCAGTTAAGGAATCACTCTGCCAACCTCCCAACACCAGAATGAGGGGATGCCTATCAAATAAAAATAAATGAGCATGATGAAGAATGATTTCCCTTTCTAAGAGTGATCTTTGTAGCCTAGGTTTCCTGCAACAGCATTTTTTTCTAGTGTTTCTGGTAATACCTGCCTGGGATTGATTTGCTGTGGGTAGGGACTACAGTGATTATTGTCTGTTGCTCATATAGTTTCTCTTTAATGATGACCAACTCTCTACTGTGGGGTGTATGAGTAGTATCATCAACACACAGAGGATTATGGACAGGACACAGAGAATAGCTAAGAGAGGACAAGACCATCCCATCATGTTATCACATGGCAAAAAGCGACTGCCTGAGTTCCCAGCACATTTTAAGAGCTGTTGCTTGTAAGATATTACAGAAAGTTGCTAAGAAAGGCCACAGCCATCAACTCCAAAAACTAAAGTTCCGAAAATTTCTGTCTCCAAAAAATAAGCAAATGGTCCCAACCCAAAGGGGACGGCAGCTAAGAAAATAAGAGTGAATCCATCTGCTTGAACCTGGGGAGATGAGGAGAGCTCGAGAACTGGACCTCAGGCCCTGCCCAGGGCTTGTAACACAGCTAGAACACCTCTGGAAATGATCATCTGAATAAAAGGACACACCGTTTACTTTTACAAAATGGAGTCCTGTCATATTATTATCCAAATTGAGAACGAAGTGAAGTACAACGCCCTGGGTCTGAGAAGCACCAACCTCACAGCTCTGATGTTTTCCTGAGAGCAATGTACTATCACATTATTCATAGATCATGTGGTATGAAGCTGCTAACCACTAACAGAAGCCAGATGAGGTCATTTCCAAACAGGATACAACCCTGCAATAATATGCTGTATTTATAGCAAATAAAGTTTTGCAGCAGAAGTTCCCTCCGAGACCATCAAACCAACATTCAGCGAGTTTACCTAGTTGCTTTGCAGCACACAATGCCTGTATTAAAGCTGTTCAAAGCAGCACACGACAGATTACAAGGAACTTTCCTCTGCTCGGACCAGCAGCTTTATGTTTCATAGTCTAAAACATGAGTGCCCTGTATAAATACACACAAAGAATCACAATGTCATTGATCTCCGACAATTTCCAAGTGCTTTCCAAACCAGCTACCGTACTCCTGGTGCAGGTGAGAATTTTCCTGCTGCTGCTAAACTTTGAAGCTGGAGCCTGAATACAATTTTCCACCTGCACAAATGAGTTATCTTCACGGTTCCTAAAACAGGCTCGGGCGGTGGGCACAAGGTAGTGGCTCTTCTGCACCACCCCACACTTGATAATATATAAGAAAAGGAGAATCAGTCTAAGGCGTGGAGGTGAGAGAGGTAGGAAGGGTGTAATTGCAATTAGGATTTTAGCACGTTAATCATCTTGGTGTTTCAGAATGAATGTAACTCCTACAGACTGAAAATCTTAACTACAGTACAGGCAAGCAGGCTTACCGGAAGAGCAAAAGCCACATTGATTAAAAGAACTGACGTTGTAGAGCAAAAACATGCCGGAGAGAGGAAAAATAGTCTTATTTTAAGCAAAACATTCGAAGTCATGCAAAAATTTTCTAATTTGTGTCCTAAAACATTTCACGAGTTTCATAGCCCCCCACAAGCCTCATCAAAGTTAGTTATAGCAAAATGGTTTTGAATGTTATGACAGCATTAACATTTCTATGAAAGTTTACACATCAGTTTTCAAAAGTCCATTTGGACCTCAGACATCTGGCTGGGGAAAGACCAGCCATGGTCTCAGCCACTCATGTGGATCACAGGAGATCTGATCTTATTAACCATAAAGTGATTTAATTAATCAAGGTGCAGCAGCTGCAGTGAGAGGAGCCAAGGCACAAGTCCCAGGTTTGAGTCAGGCAGGTGAAGGCCTGAATACCCCGTCTCCATTCGTACCTTCTCCCACCCCAAATTACCATGCAAACCTTCAGAAAGGTCTTGCTTTCAACCCAGTGCAGAAGGACATTTTTCTTTAATGTTAAAAAGGCAATTTCCTCCTCAGCTCTACTTTAATTGGTCCTTCCACACGTCATCTGAAAAAGGCAACAAGAAAATCCTTCTCTCCAGCTGCCCTCTCTGGCTAAGAAAAGCCACCCTGTTTGCAACACGAAGACTCAGAAATCTTTCCAAAGTCCTATTTGGACTCATGACAGCTGCTTTGCTCTGCATATGGAGAGATATATCCTTCAGCCTAAATATTTAATGTCATCTTCTCAACATTTATCAACGCTGCAGTAATTATTTTGAATTATAGTCCAAGAGCTGGTAAGCCCTACATGTACAATATACATGTAACATAGGAAAGCTAGAAATAATTGTGAGAAAAACACCTGCCAGCTAAACTGAGAGTTGAAAAAGGAAATGTAGACACAGCTAATGGCAACCCTAAAAGCCAGAGATGCAGGAAAAAAATCTGAAGCCATCCTAGTTGTCTTGACATAGCCAAGCTGTGACAGAATGCCCTGCGTGAGCTTAAAAGTACCTTTTGTATTTCTCTCTTGCCTAATGTGTTTCTTTATTGTACTTCTTTAATGTTATTTATTTCTCTAATTTTTTTCTGTTATGGTGAAATTGGAGATGACAGGATATGGTTGAAAGTCCGTTAGCTTCCTGTGTCATGAGGGTGATCATCAAGATCAGGATGTGAAATCAAATCAGATAAAATAAAAAAAATTCATGAAGTGAAACTCCACGTCTCCCAAAATTAGCTACTTGTATTTTCCTTCTCATCGAGCAGACTTCCCTCTATCCCAGCATCAAGTGGTCAGGCTTCTTCACTTTTAACAGCAAATACTAAGTGAAACACAAAAGCTGGTAACCTCATATAGGAAACGAGAAAACCTCCTGAAATAACAAAAAATTAAATAAGCATTTGGAAGAAACTTCAGTCTGATTTCCAGGGCATACAAACGTAAAGGATTAAAAACTGGAGAATGAGAAATATTAGAGCACTGTGAATATTTTGAGCATTTCCCTCTTTGTTGCCATTCTGGGACTGACAGTGCTTCCCCACCGGGGGTTAGGTGGCCATTTCAGCAGCAAATTTCCCCCAAAATTTGAGGTGTGCAGTTCTTACCATTTCACTAAGAAAACAGGGATGGAAAGGGCACCAGGATAAGCCCAAGTTGTAGATGAAAGTGGAGGGATCATGAAGACAAAGGCAAGCCAATGAATCACATGCTACAGCCCAGATCTGAACTGGGAGGAGCGGTTTAGGAAATTGGAGTTAAAAAATGAAGCCACTTCCTTCCACACACTGCTTCAACTCAAGCACAGCTTCTTTAAAAAACTGAGAAGTTTTTAAAACTAAGTATTACATAAAATCCTACACTGATAAAGGTCTGACCACCACAGATGTTTGAGAAGAACAGGCTCCCTGGAAGTAACAGGGAACAGCCAGCAGCTCCAACCTATTGACCTAAGAAAAACTCAACTGAGGCAAAACTTCGGGAGGAAAAGTTAAAAAATAATATTATGCGCAGAAAATTATCCTTCTTGCTGCCCCTTCTGTCAGGAAGCTGATATGAAAGTGGTATTAGGATATACATTTTTTTGTCACATGCTGTTATTCTCCTGAATTAATTATGAATCATCAAAACTGAAACAAATATAGCAATACATTTTATGTAATGATGTAATGTAGGATCTTTAGATATAAAAAATTCTAATGTGGTCAACAATACCATAATATTATTATTATAAGGCCACATTTAGCACACTGTAAATGCGCCCCAGCTGAGGTCAGATCAGAAAGCAAGAGTTCTCCAGTAATCCTTGAAACTGCATTTTTTACAACAGCTATCTTCTGTCTTGACAGATTTGTCATTTGAAACATTTCTTTTTGAGTTTTACTAAAACAGTGAAGGCTACATAATTGCCCTGGGAAAAAAAGGCTACACAATTGCCCTGGCTACATCACTGCCCTGTCCTACAGCATAAGGAACAGACTAGCACAGCCAGCATTGAAAATTTAATGGTGTACCCAGAGGACTGTACATTCTTCCCTGTATGTGGAATTATCTTCATCAAGAGCCACCACTAGGTCGTATTACTCTACACCACCATATTTTACTATTGACTCTTCTGTGTCTGTTGGCTTCTTGTTCTTCTGCAAAAGAAGATTTTTTGGCTGACCTGTGTCATAGATCTAGAGACCTTCCCTCAACGTTATCTGCCTATATGCACACTTATGTCACTTAACCAATTTAACTCACCCTTTCATTTATCATACTCATTGATCAAAGCCAAAAAGCTTTGAAATCAGCAAATACACCCGTTATAATGTTTTATATCCTATGCCTAGGTAATGAATTCAATGGGTAATGAATCGTGGCATTTTAGAGCTGCTCACAATGTTCTTTAATGCAGCCCACTGAAGTCCTTAATTACAAAGCTGTTGGCAAAGAACAGACAGTTTGGAGGGAGGGAAGGTTTCTGATGGAGCTTTTGAGATAACGGCCAAGATCAGCTAGAAGCATCTCTGTACTGAGTATGCACATTTACAGTCATCGGTTTTTTCCTGGAAGCACAGTTACACAGTCGTTAATTTTCACAAGAGAAGGGTCATACACTGAATGGTAAAAAGCAATTTTGAAATATATTTGACATGAACTCAGCCAGAAAAGGGACATAAATGCAAGTATGGCTTATGTTAGAGTTGCCAAATCTGGTAGCCCAATAGCTGCAGCTCTCATTACATCCTTCTGCACCTCCTCACACTGATATGGGGCCTATGTTCCCCCCAACAGAAACTTTCAGACTCTCGTGTCTCTTCGGTAGCTGGCTCAGACCTATGGTCCCTCTGGTAGTGGTCCCAGTCCTATGGTGTCTCTGGTCACTGGCTCCCATATCTCCTCTCCTACTTGCCAGATAGTCCAGATTGAAGTTTGCTAATGAGTGAAGCCTATGTTCACGCACAGCTGGTGGAAGCTCGTTAGGAAAGCAGAAGATGGCCCTGCACCTCTGGGCCCCTGTGCCCTGTGGTCCCTTCTCCATTGCTGGCACGGGGAGCTCTCACACACATCTCTCCAGGTGCTGGTACCTCAAAACTCCGGAGTCCCCATGACCCCATGGCTCATTCTCTACTTGCTGGCACTTAGGACCCCAACACCCACATTGGAGAGCACCCTCACCCTGGAAAACAGAAGTGATGTTTAGTAAGAAGACAGGACAGACCTTGGTGACAAAGTGTGGCACAGCATACTGACCAGCCTCCCATTTACCCCTAACTGATCCCATTTATCCCCTTTTTCCCTCTGTTATCCCACACTTGTTCCTCTCCAATCCACTTTGACCCTTTCATTTTCCCGCTTTTGGTCCTCCCTCGAAATATCCCCTAATAAATCTCGCATATTCCGACAGTCTCCTGGAAAACATCCCATAACACGCTTTACACAATCTGCAAATGCCTTTCCCCTCCATCCCATACTGAGTCCCACACCTGCTCATGCAACGACAGCCCTGCAGACTGCCAGGCGGTCATGGAGAGACGCTAGTGGCCCACCCGGGTGGGTTTCACAGTGGGACCGTGAGCTGAGCCCCCTCCTTTCAGCACCAGGGCAGCCAGGTCGGGGTCCCCTCTGCACCCATCAGTTTGTCGGAGTTCCTCTGCTGCTCTCTGGGCACTTGTGTTATCATTAATTAGCCCTTAATCACATCGACCTCACAGCCTAAAACCCAAAAAGTATTTGATCCCCTCCCCAAATCCTGAGGCATCACGAAAGCCAACTTGCAAAGCACCAAGCAGGAGCTGCTCAGATGAATCCCTGAAGTGGGATGATTTCTGTACACAGATTAATCACTCAATCACCTTTCAGAGTGAGGGTAATTCAGAGAATCTCAGGGTACATGGCCGGTTGTGCTAGAATATTTTTAAAGCCATGACCAGTCACATCCTGATTGGCTTAAGCTCATTTAAAAGGTTTTAGATATGATTTATTTGAACTGTACTCAAGAAGGTTGCAAAAGATCTACATATTCCGTTGATAACGAAGGAAAACATTGTCCCCTCGAACTGCAAACCCTTATCTGTTAGTATAGAGGAGAAACACAATAGGAAAATTCGGGGGGGAGAGAACCTGCAATCCGTACATCTGAATCATATTTACAAGAGGTGATCACTAAACCCAAAGGCTTTTGTAATTACTCTCCTGACCATGAGTTCTGACCAGAAAACCCAGAAACACAGGCTGGACTGGTTATGTGTAACAGAGGGACTCTAAAGGGAGGAAATAGCCGAATGCCAGGGCGGCTCCCATCGCAAGACCACACGCTGATTCACTCCAGTTTTCTGCTCAGTTAGAGACAGTATACAATTCTGCTTCCTGGGAGAAAACAGACTTTAACCAAAAACTCCTCCAAGTTTTTGGCTAAAGCCCAGTGCGATACATTCCTTTCTAGAAGTGGTAGACTATAGAAAAGACAGAAAGGCAACTTCTGATCAGACATTACATCTGTCTTTCTCCTGCCCTTGCCAAATGTGCCCTGGCAAAAGTTAACTCGGCACTTTTGAGAAGAGGTGCGGTGAGCGCTGCCTTGGCCCGTGCTCCTTATCCCACTAAATTATATTCCACAGTCAAACTCGAAGGATTTTTCACATTTTTTCTCTCTTTTCATTTTTTTTTAATAAAAGAGCACAGCCGATTTTCATATCGCGAGCCTTATTACCTATTGTATTGCTGCACCTGCCTATAACTTTGCCAGATTGTTCAGATACCTGCTTTTTGTAGGTAGAATTGTTTGCAAATAAGGCTTTAAAAAGTATTAATAAAGTAACACCTTTCAGTTCTGTGAGAATCACTATAAATCAATATGAAGTTCTTTAAAAAAAAACACTGAAGACGTTTACTCCAAGGGCAGAGTTAAGGTTACCGGGGTGCTCATCAGTGACAATTTTTTCGCTTGCAACACCTAGGTTTCTAGGAGATGGTATAACTCCAAGAAATACAGAAAATATGGGCTCCCATTTCCCTAGCTGTAAAAACCTGTTCACTTTTACCAGTGTAACAGTAGGTCTTAATCCAGACTGTCTTTATTTACTAATCAATCTGTTGAGCAGAAATAATGTGACAGAAAGGATGAGCCCTGATGAAGGCACTCTGGTGTCACTAAGCGTCTTCTCTCAGATAAAAACTTGACCCCAGAAAAAGCTGCGAGGGATAAATCCTGGAACAGATGTGTAAATGAGCAATAGCTGAGCCATATGAAATATAATAAAACACAGACTCGCAGGCACTGGAGATGGAAAAGACCTATTAGCTCATCTAGTCCCAGCTTCTGCCAATTCAGAATTGGCCCCTAGAGTGATGCGCTGAACTTTAAGAAAAAAGAAAGCTGCCAAAAGCTTTGTCAAGCCTGTCACACTTGCTTCAGAAGCGAGAAATGAAAAACCCCAAACCTAACGAACACGCTTCAAGTCATGGAGGACTGATCGTGCCAGGAAAACTTGATTGTATCCCTATCTCCTAACCAAACCTCAGTGAGGAGCAAAGGAGTGGCTTTCCAAAGCCCGGAGCACTTTCACACTGTATGACCGCTGCAGCTAAAACCAGGCTAATCAGAACTGAAAATCATAGAGGCGGGCTTTGCCCTCAGGCAAGGTACAGGAATTTGCGTTCCTCTGGCAGCTATATAGAGAATATTTATTGAGACTCAAGCTATTTGGAAGTGCCAAGTGAAAGTGCGTTCCTTCTAGACTGATGCCTCCAACCTACGTCTTTATAGTCCCCGTGACTGGTTATTTGTCTGCCAGGGTGTTTTAGCTGTCAGCTTCTCCAAACCTCAATAGCTTTGCAGTGGAGCTGCTTCCTCTGGTTTGTACGAGACACTCAGAGCTAGATGGGCACACTGCGTCTCACCACCTTCGGCATGGCTTGGAAATGAGCTGGAGAAGGGGACCACTGAGTGTCAGGGGAGCGTACAGCACCTGGTTAGCATGGGGACCGAGAAACCGGCATCTGCCACCAACCATCACCAAGCACCACGCAAATAACCGCACATCTTAGGAAGCTGCCTAGAAATACAGTACTGTGTGTTTTCATCATGGGAGTGGAGTCCTAAAGGAGACCAGGACTGCCTTTGGCAGTGGAGACAAGGGAAAAGAGACAGAAGTTGAGAAGGATCAGGGGAGGACAGTGTGAGACAGCTGTCTGAGGGTAATGGGGTGAAGCTGATGTCCAGCAGACAAAAGTGACAACTAAAAAAAGTACATTGGGAGCCAATTCTGTAAGTAAAAGGGACTGTTCACGTGCTGCACTCTCAATTCATTTATCTACAAGCACAGGCTTCAGGCCCAAGTAGCTGAGATTGCTGGAGAAGTTCCTCAGTGTTCCCATCTCCCACCAAGGGCAGCCAGAGGAGAACCAAACAACCACAGAATCTTTTAGGTTGGAAAGGATCTTTAAGATCATCAAGTCCAACCGTTAACCTAGCATGGCCAAGATCACCACTATACCATGTCCATAAGCACCACACCTACACGTCTTTTACATGCCTCTGGGGATGGTGACTCCACCACCTCCCTGGGCAGCCTGTTCCAATGCTTGACAATCCTTTGGGTGAAGGAATTCTTCCTAACATCCAATCTAAACCTCCCCTGGCACAACTTGAGGCCATTTCCTCTCGTCCTATCACTGGCTACTTGGGAGAAGAGGCCAACCCCAACTTTGCTACAACCTCCTTTCAGGTCGTTGTAGAGAGCGATAAAGTTTCCCCTCAGCCTCCTCTTCTCCAGGCTAAACAACTCCAGGTTGTCAACAGTCCCAGAGATGGGACTCGAAAGCGACACGAAAGGCATGGAAAGGCCTGGACACCAGTGGGGGAATCAGGTCAGCTTGATGGAAAAAGAGAAAAGTAATCTGAAAAACAGAAAAGTGTTTCTTTTTCTGAAGGATCCAACCCATAAATGGTCTTCCAATCTCATGGGAGCAAGGTTGTTTTTATCACCCTAGCAAGTCACAAGTTGTTTTTTTTAAGTTTTTTGGTCTAACATACTCAGAAAGTAAGATTTAAAATTCATCCTTGTGCAAATAATCAATACTGTGTCTTACACACCATTAATGTCCTAGCTACAAGGCTTAACCATGGCTGGGAGCTCGAGCTGCCATCTAAGCACCCACAGAAAACACCAAATGTGTGACCATTGGTGATGTATGTATAACATTACAGAAATGTACTGGGAGACCACATTCCATCCATGTCATACAAACCTGGTCTACTATATCTAGGATGCATTTGTCAAGTTTGCAAACACAGGTGAGAGTTTGCCATGCCATATTTAGTAAACATTTCTTATGGGTTTGTATCATGATACTGGATTTAGATGAGCTGACAGAGAGGGGAACACCACTTTCAAAGCAATTTGCATGTTTTCTACTCAAGCTTACTACACTGCAGCTCAAATTCCACCTAACTTCACTCCCAGCAAAGCAAGAAAGGGTACGTTAATGCATTCCTCACGGTACTGAAAGTCAAGCATCTTTCATAAGCGACTGGCATTTTTCTATAGCCTTTTTTACTATAATAGCTATTTAAATCTTTACCAAGGTGAATGACGTACAGGAAGAGGCCCTTTCTGCACTCACCGTGGTTTGAGTGTCTCACGCAGTCCCCCAGCACGGCGCTGAATTGCCTCTGAGCTTCTGGTTCCGAGAAGCAATAGTAGCTGTGCCGGGCAAAGGGCTGCCACAGGTAAACCGGGAACTCCCTTGGCAGCTGAACGAAGGCTTGAGCGACCTCCTTCTCACTCGACCCTACACAAAAAAACACATTTCCAATTGAAATCTGCAGATTTCTTGAGGGGTTTGGCTCTTTTCCTCTGCTGTAACAGAGAGAACAGACCTTTGCTAGCAGGGAAGCATGAGACATCAAAAAAGCAAGCCTCCTTCTTGACGTAAGCGACTGGTCACAGAATGCAGAGGGATCACGGCTGGGATGGGCAAACTCAGCAGGCACCAACCGCCCCTCTACGTTATACCACAGCAACTTGATGTCCTCTTGTTTTGTATTCAAGAAGGCCGTAAAGTAGATATTTTTGGTAGAATTTCAAAGAAACTATTTCACTGGATTGTAGCTGCTAGGGAAAAGGTTTTCATGGCAAATAAGTAAGTTAGTGGGCAGCTCTGGTCTCTTCCACATGGAGACCACATAGGACCATACAGTCTTCCATACAGAAATGAACTGTAGGAACAGCGGCAGTTTCCCTGTCCCCAGAGCTTCCAAGCACAACTGCAAGATGGCCTTATGAACTGTCACTTCAAGCCCTTGAAGGTGAAGCAAAGAAAGCATTAACTGTCTCCAGTTCCCACCTGCCCTGAGTCACTGTGCACAGGGGATGCTGTACAACACCGTTTATGGATGACCAAACCCAATCTTGTCTCAGAGCCTTGCATCGAGAGCCCACCCACAAGAGGTTCATCTCGGATGGTCTTCAGTGTCGCACAGAAGGGGACAAGGGCCATAAAAGACTAACAGAGCCACTCTTTGTGAAGGGAGAGCCAGGAGTAGCCCACAAGTGGCCCTGGGCTGCTCCACGTCGCTCAAGCCCAACTCCTGTGGAGCTGTGGTGACACACAGAGGACACCTCCATGCTACCCTCTGAACACCCTATGCCTTGGGAAAGGGGTGTAAGGGGGACACCTCCCAAAAGTCATAGCTTGAAGTGGTATGAGACAAGACTTAAAAAAAAAAAAATATTTGTCTACACATTGCCCTTATCCCTTTCCTTATGTGGCATCCCATTTTCCAAATCTGACTCTGCAACACGAGATCCGCTCCCTTAAAGCCTGAATTTTCTCCGTCTTCGTGGAGGCGGGGCAAGCAGGACCACAGCAGTTCCCATCGCAGAAACAACAAATTCAGCAGCAGCAACCTTCCTGCCCTCTCTGTGGGACTCATTAACAACTGTGAGTCAACACAGGCAGCTGGCATCTAAAAATGGAAACTAATAAATCAAGAATATTAACAAAGCCCGGGAACAATGGTGGTGTGGTTCCTGCCCTGCTTCTGCACAGCTTCCAGTGGCTTTGTGCCGGGATGCTGCAAAAAAAAAGGGAGCCAGCATTTCTCTGAACGTTAGCTTATAGCATCTTCTGTGTACGTCCACTCTGGAGCTGTGCTTTGACTTAGAAAAAGGGCTGTGTGCACCTTTTGTTGCCTGGTTTTAAAGACTAGCCTGAAAGCCTACCCAGAAGAGGTCTGCCTAAGGAACAGAGCCTGGGGTTTGGCAGTTCAGCTTTGAGCAGGGCTTACCAACAGGATCTGGAAAATGTTTATCAGACAGTAAATTGTAATCTTCTTCTGAAGTTAGTACTTTGCCTCCTGCAGGAAGAACATGATATTTCGGGCTGGCTCCTTTCTGGTAGGCCTGGAAGGTCAAGAGAGAGGGAGTCAAATGGAGATTTAAGGAGAGGGAAAACATTAAAATACACAGCTCACTGATAAAGCTAATGCATAGGCGTATTCCCCAAAGGCAAAGGTTTTTTGTCAGACTGAATTTTGGATAAATTCCCTAGACATGACAAATCTAAACCATGGTTAAATGTAAAAAACATATTTAAAAATGTCCTCTCAGTGCTTATCAGGTGTGGGGAAGAGTCAGGGAGAGAAGGGAGGGGAAAAGGACGTGATTTTCTTCTAAGCCCTGTTTGTTTAATTTGTCAGCCAGGACTAGTCTGACTACGGCAGCTGCCAAACAAAAAGCTTCACTGTAGTCAACTTGAAGCCACCCAAAACTTGCTACTTAAAATCCAACTGCAGAAGCATGGGGATGTATAATAATGACATACTGATAAGAAGCGTTCTGTGATAGGCAAAGCACGGTTCAAAGCGCTGTCAAAATGATTTGCTAGTTCTCGCAAACGTATAAGGCCAAGGCAAGGCGCTTGGCTGTACCCTCAGCCATCCCCGTGGAGCTTCCAGCCAGTTCCACAAGGCTGGAGCCACCTCACTGAGGACAGCGTTTCATCTAGTATTGCTAAAAGAAAGGCAGCAGCAGTGGCAAATTCACTTGATATCAGTTGATTTGGGAGCACAGAAGAACATAAGAGGAAGAAGCATTTACCTCTTTAGTCTCAAAGCAATCCACTCTGTAGTCGTTTTTGATAACAACGTATCTATCCTTCCACTTCTTCAGATCCTCGGCAAAATGCAACAGCTCTGCTTCGTATAAGACCATCCCCGCTTCCACTGGGGGCTACAAAGGCAATTTTTGAGATTTGAAATTACTCTTGACTGCTGACCATTTTGAAGCGTTTATTTCTACATTTCCATAAGGTTGCTACGAGGGCTTTTGAGTCGTCAAATGCAATTTGGAGTCATAAATATCTCTCTGATTCAGGCAGATACTACACACACAATCAAATTCTTGTAGCCTGAGGTGAGGAGGGAGCAGAAGAGCTCTGCCTTCCAAAATGCTTCCAGATTTCTGAGACAGAGACGTTCTTATTTACCTTTCCCGTTGGCATACTGAATGCAAGATGACTTGTAGTTCACCATCTCCCATTTTCCACTACGTACTAAAAACATTTCACTGATGCAGTGAAGAGTTTTATTATAAAACAGTAAATTATTTCCCGTTTCATTGTAACACTTTTGCACCTGTGCTCTTGTAACTGATACGCATCTTTCTGAAAGACACAGCTCTTCTATTATCCCACTTTTTACATCCCACCCCAGTGCTTTACCCTACTTATTTCAAGGGCATTGGAAACCCCTGATTTCCAATATGGTCGAAAAATTAGATTTGTATCTTCTCAATACTGAAGGCTGGTTCTCTGCACTTTCCTCTAATAAAGACACTTTTGTCTCTCTTTCAGTCTCTCCTCCTCTAATGAAAACCAGCTCTCCAAAGTTCACTTCACAGAGGGGATTATTGCCTCCTTCTTTATGGAACCCTGTAGCCATGGCTGAAAGGGTTAAGTTTCCTACATAAATTTCTGCCCTGAATGTATGATCTCTGCCCCTAGATTCTTGCAAAATCTGGCAATTTTTAAGCAACTAGTTTTGTCCAAGTGTCCAGCTCTACCTTGATGAAATGCATACTTTGCACCAGAACCTTCTGTCATGGTTCTTCTCACGCTATGATGAGACAACCAAATAAGACCGAAACAAAGATGTATTTTAAAAAATAAACTTTAAACCTGCACCCAAATGCAACTTTTCCACCTATAACCTAGCTGAACCAAATCCAACATCTGCACTTGCAAATCTACTGTATACACTTGAGTTATATATAAGAAAGTACAGGTAAAATGTCCTAGATCCATATTTATTATGTATTCAATTATCCAATATAAGAAGCTGACAGAACACTTCTGTGCTGTGCTTGTATATATAGAAACATTTAAATAACTTTAGAAATACTTTGGGTTTGATTTTTAGAAGCTTTGAGTGTCTGTACTTGTACTGGAGGGCATTCAACACTGGGAAAAACAAGAAAACCAAGCCTGGTCAGTGCCTGATAGACTTCCAGCTCATGTTTTCGATACATTATGACTACTAAATGTGTGATTTAAACAGTTAACGCGTTAATTATTTCACGCAGGAGAGTAGAGCTCTATGGCAGCTTGCGGATGGGGAAGGGCTTACGGGTCCTTCTACCTTGGTTTTCAGGAACCGAGACTGGGAATCCCGGTGCTGCTCCAGCTCATCCTGCACGTGCTTGCAGAAAGCCACCGCGTACTGGCGTCTGTAGTGTGGGCTGAAGTTTTTGATGACGGCCTCTGTTTTTCCTGAAGCAGAAACAGAGATTTAATTGTATTTAACATACGTGAGTTCAGAAACTGTAATGCAGAACCAAGGCAGTTATCACCGGCGACCCAAAATATTGCACAAGCGTACCAATGGCCCCTTGCTGCACAGCAGATCAGGAAACCCTCGGAGATGCATTCAGCTGTTGTCATAACCAAGCGCAGAGGGAATTTGTCCAGGAAAACATTGGGGTTTGGATGTGGTTTTTCCTTCTAAGAGTGGGCAAAACATACCCCAAACCCATTTCTCTAAGAGAAGATGCTATCTGCCTCTCCCTGGGACATAGTGCCACAGAGCCATGAGTGTTCGAGTGCTGATAAGGTTTTCAAAGAAACATACAGACAAGTGATACTGGCTAGTGTTTAGCTGTATTAGCCAGTTTTATCACCTAGTGAGATTTTAAAGCTCCTGCAAAGGATGTTTTCTAGGCTTGGGCACCGCAGTCTCTTCTCTGTTTTAATGCAAACAGATACTGAGTCATGCTGCAATAAACACTGATCTTGTATTGTCTTGCTATGATCAAGATTTCATCAGTAGCAATAACAGCAATAAACACATTGACAGTCTCATTTCTGAGAATCTTAAAAGCCATTTACAAGCAATTAACTCTTTAATCCTATCCAAGAAATAATAATGCTTTACCGACAGAGAAGCAAAGCTAAAAGTTAAAGCCACATGCATATATGTGACTCAAAAAGTCTGCTGCAATACAAAACCCAAAACTTGGACTATGATCTAGATAGCATCCCGGTCGTCTGGGATACCGGAGAGATCCCTTTCTTCTTTGTATTCAGGAGCCTCATGATAAAGGCTTTTTTTTTCTGAGCATACAACACAGAAATGTAATTTCACACCTCAAGAAATTTTGATGCTTTCAAAATTTTATTTTATTCTGTTTGGGGAAAAAAAAGTATCAAATTTTCTGTATAAGACCAAAAAAATGTTAGGCTCCCAAACTGAGATTTCTTGAAACCTTGATACGGATGGTCTCCTAAACCAGGACTGGCATTCAGCACTCCTGAAGGGCCAAACAGGGGAACCAGCAAGAAGCACCATGACCTCCAGAGTCCTGAAAAAGCTGAACCACCTGCATCCTATAATGACGTTCCTGGACTGACAAACTCCTCCCAGCCACCTACCAGCAATTCACTGGGCGTTTTCATGATGTTTCTGTATGTTATACAACGGGCTGTGAGGCTGCAGCAGCTATGATGAAATTTGCTGTTGCAAACATATAAGCATAGTCCTTCTAAAGTAACCATGCAAAACTGCCTGGATTTTATTGTCATTTCTCACCAAAAAATGGGGTTTAAATGTCAGCACAGTTCCCAGAATGTTCATGCCTTTTTTTTTTTCATCTTAAATAATTTTAAATACGGCTAAAGAAAGAGAAAAGACATGGATCATTACCAGAATAAGCACATGGGATTTTATGGGAGAAAGTGCACAGGATGCTATAGTGTATAAGATGCTACGGTCCAAAATTTCCCACGTCTGGCTACCTTATTTCCATTTAAAAAACCCAAGTATGTGTGGCTGAGACTGGCATGGAAAAACAGCCAGTTTGCTAAGGAGTTTGCAGAGATGGGCGATGGCAAAAGATTTTGTAAGGTGCTTGTTTCAGGTCCAGCCTCGATTTGCTCCTAATGTAGGACATTACCAGGCTGTTAGAGGTAATTTTATCACTTCAGATAGTCACGGTACTTAATTACTCCATAACTTCCTGATAATTACATTTACATCACTGTAGTTAGGTGGACGTGCACGCAAAAGAAAAGCTATACGTCAGCTCCTCTGCTTCTGCAATGTTATTTTCAGTTGGATGCACAGAATTGGACACATCTCTGAAGTTTAGGGACAATCTTGACATGCCCTTTCAGTCCTGCTACTCCCGTGTAACCAGCTCAGAGAGGTGAGCTGGAGACTTCTCCTCCTGAAGCATCGACGGGATCGCTGCCTTCAACAAAACCCAAAGCTCCTTTTGCCCCACTCCTGCCCCTTTCCCGTCACACACCAGCGCCGCGTTACAACCCTGCCGCCCCTTCGAGCCCTTCCCTGGTTGCACGGAGGAGACGGCTCGGCCGACTGCCGCCTTTGCAAAGTACACAAAGCTGAAGGGATGTCAGGAGGCCGGGTTAAGTTTTCAGGTATCTAAGTTTTTCACGGATTTACTTGTGGGACAGCACCAGGTGAAAATCTGGACTCCAACCCTTCAGTTTTAAGAGACCAGATTTTTTGAGACTTACCAATTATAGGATGTGCTGGCGTATAATAGCAGGATACCAGTGCTGCTGAAGCAGAAAATCCCTGCCCATCTGACAGCCTTTTAAAAACTAGCCTGCTTTGGGCAGAGGCATAAGCTTATTCTCCAAATAAGGACAAAGCTTCCCAAATTCTTCTTTATAGCTTTTTTTTTTCTTCTGGTCCCAGCCAGCAGTGGGATGTTGTTGGCCCCAGCCCTGGTGGAGTTTCCTGCTCAGGGTTTGCCCCTATTTTCCACCACGGCTTTTTCTTTTCCAGCTTGCAGTGGCCTCTTAATCTGTTACAGAAGGCTGCGGGACACTGGACCTCACTTGACTACTGCCTGCATCCTGCAGTAAAAATTTGTGGAGGAAGTGGGACAAAGAACAAAATTGTGACGTTGGGAAAAAAACCCCAACAATCGCAGGAAATACCTGTAATTTTGGCAAAGTTTTTCAATTATGGTTAAACCGGCTCAGAAGCGTGACTCTTCACTGTCAACATTTCTTAGATCACCGCTTAAATTACGATGACCAAAAAGAAAGGATCTATACAATTCATAATATATATAAGTGAGAAATATGACACCAATGTAATTTTTATGTGCAGGCTATATTTACAATCAACCAAAACATGAATTGAGGAGCAAATTTTTCAGGCTGTTTATGCCAGTCTTTGCACTACTTGTTGCAAAGAATCTCTGCATTAAAAATACTACCCCCTCTTAAAATTAGAAGAGTGTTTTTTGGAGAGATTGTGAGTGGCACCACACAAGGACTTGGCCTCGCACCGCTCGGCTCAACAGGAATTGCAACGCTACCTGCGGGTGGGAAGAGAAGCAGACAGATCCTTGATCCATTGTTCGTTGATGGATCTTTAAACTCTTTTGGTTTACAGAAGATAAAAATACCCTATCTGAAAATAAACATGATGGAAACAGTCACGAGTAATAGAAACTCTTCCCATGAAATGATAACATGGGGCAACTGGAGATAAAATATTCCAGGGCAGTTGAAAAATGAGTTCCCCTAATTCTTTTCCAAATTTAGTGTGGCTTGCTTAGTCAGAGCTGTTTATATGGAGCAAGACCAACTTTCCCACTCGGTTGGTCTGGCAACAGCACAGCTCCAGTCCATATAAATGTGATCTGAAATCCAGCAGCTAGGATGTTTATCCTAGGAGAATATGTAGTTTGATCATCTCCAGTAGAAGCCTGCATGCAACCAAAATTACCAGCAGGAAAAGACGACAGTGATGGAGGTGGAAGGATTTCTGTCAAATTAACATGGCGGCAAGGGTCCGTTCCTCCTTTGCTGAGGGTTTAGATCCTGCTCCAGAATAAACTCTGCTAATGCCTCATGATGCATCTCCTGTTCTGCAGAACCACCCTTGCACTTGATCACAAAAGTTTAGCACAGGTTATGATACATCTTTTAAGACTAAAAACAAATGTCATTGCTCTGAGAAACAAGAAACACCTGTCAGTTGCCCCACTGGAAATCAGGAATCCTCCCCTAAACTTGTTTCTTCTTGCTTCTCCACTGCCTTTGACCTTTTTAACTATGCATCACCAGTGCTGGACACTTGTACGTAACACCAAGTCATCAGACCCACAGCACGTCCTCAAATACCCAACCTTTTATTTTGGGTTTCACTGCTTTTATTGAAATAAACTGACACACACAACTTTAAAATATAATGGCACTTTTTGGCAAGTTCTCCCATTAATTTCTGCTGGCCTAGCCACTGGCTTTCACTCTGGTGGCACGGCCGCGTGCAGCCCGGCTAGCTCACCCCGCCACGCTTCTCCCCACTCTCAACAATGTGTTGCCAAGTGGCCAGTATGGATGCAGGTGAGGAAAATTCAGAAAATGGTCAGAAAACAGTAACTTCTTGGCTGGCATACGAGAGAGGGGTTGCTCACACTCACCGGACTTCAGCCATTTGGAAGTTCGGAAGAGAAAGAGATAAGGACTTGCCATAAAAGTTGTTATTCCACTTAAATATTGGTGTTGATAGTAAGATGACCCTTCCAAGGGTAGCAAGATGACCATGACCCTTCCTCTTCATAGCACAATTGCTTGCACTCAGGACCTTTTGAATGGGGTTTTCAAAAAATACCACGATCAGTGATACAAATCTCTTTGGAGGTCTGGGGGATTTATCTTCTTAAATCATTTAAGCCCATTGGAAAATACACTTTGTACCCCAAGGGACATGAACTGTAAAAAAAAGTAGATGATTTGCTGTATCAAAGCAAACCCTAGACAAAATAAAACCTAGAAGTAACAATAAGCATTGTGCATGCTGAATGCCAGTACACCCAGTACTTCAAACAAGTGTGAAGTATTGAGACAGAACAGGAATGAATGACTTTGTCCTTGTATTTCTTCCACAAGACCACAGGCAAAGCTGTCAGAAATAAATACAGAAAGATCAGTTGGGCATACTCACATGCTGCCAGGAGTGCAACCCACAACTGGGGACATGCTTGTAAACGATAAACTATAAACCATAAACCATACTGCATGCCTTAATGTTATTCAGCAAATTCAGTACTGAGCTTTAAAATTACTACTATATATCCATCCATCCATCTAGCGAGCTATCCAGATACATAATCTGATTCTCATGGCCCATCAGGGTAGCAGCAAAATGAGTTAACAAAATAATCCAGCTCATCTCAAGTCCAAGATAAATGCAACCTTTGATTGAGATAAATGTCTAAAATCGTAGATGCTCTACTTGAGCCCTGTGAATCGGCAAAGCTGGATGTAAGTATTGGCAGCTCGGAAATGGGGTGGATGCTCACCGTGAAAAGAGAGGAGCAGCCTTTGCTGATTCTGCTGTGACACTGTCCATAAAAGCTGCTCTTCCTGAATTCACCTGTTCATTTCAAACATTATTACCACTTATTAAATGCATTTGGTAACCAGAAAACCTGTAAGAGCAATTCTCTTTGGCATATCCTCTCCAACAGTGCCCACCACCTTCCAGCGCTCCGGCACACGCAATAGTGCAGTGGGAATTAACAGTGATTCCCTCTTTCCTGCAGTCTTCTTTCTTGTGCCATACTTATGGTACCACCCAGAAACTGTTTCAATCCAAATGCTCCCAGGCTTTATCCTACACATACAGAGAGGCAATATAAAATGCTCTCTTTGTTGCTGAAAGCATAGCTCTGTTTGATCTTTATTTATAGAAACAGTATTTCCATTATTTGTGAGTCATGACTTAATACCTGTTATGACAAAAAGGGATGACAGACACAAATCCCATGTTCTGATTTGGCTGAATCACCTCTCCGCAGGTTGGTTTGCACTCGCTCAGCCAAACCAAGAAGCTCTCCGGTGGAGCCGCCCCTCTTCCCCATGCAGACACGCTGAAAAGCGTGGTTTGCAGCTGATAAAATATTTAAACCAACTATTTGCTCTCAGACTTGTTTTGTATTAATGGAGGCTACTCTCATTAAAAACTTGCAATGCTGTAACTTACACTGGCGTGCACACATGTCCAAATTATCCATCTGCAATGCAGACACTGAATTACACTGGTAAAATTCCAGGTAGTCACCCAAAACTCAACAGATAGGAGACAATAATACCATCACACCTGGGATCATCCTCTCCCTGCAGCTCAGCATATAAGCACTCCTTGGGTGCTTAGCCTATCTTCTCTATCAAAGTCAGTATCTTGCGAAAAAAAACACAATGTCTTGTGAAAAAATCAGTTGTCTTAGCAAGTTTGTCAGCCGAGACCATGGGTGTGAATTTTGTGCTCCATCAGAAGCGAAGCCTCTCTCTCAGGGCAAGCTAAACAAGCACGATTGTAAATTCATGTCAACTCGATCCACGGCAAAAGAGGAGCCAAAAATAAAGCGCTGTTCCAGCCTTGCAGATCTCCCTTTCTACAATTTTACTTGAGTTACTTAGTTCTTCCTCAAGTGCTCTGCGAAATGAGGCTAAATTTTATACTGAGCTGCGCAACCATCCCGGCAAAAGAGGAGCCAAAAATAAAGCGCTGTTCCAGCCTTGCAGATCTCCCTTTCTACAATTTTACTCGAGTACTTAGTTCTTCCTCAAGTGCTCTGCTAAACGAGGCTAAATTTTATACTGAGCTGCACAACCATCCCATAGATTTCAATAGGTTTATATACCTATAATGTTCTTCTCAGGCAGCTTCATGAGCATCTTGTATTTCACAGGGAGCAGACAGACTTGAGTGAGATAGACCTCATACATTCTAAAAAAAAGGCACGTTTTCTTAAGAGAAGCTTGTGATTTAACTACGGATCGTGCTATTTTTAATTAATTCTGAATACTGCCTCATTATTAAAAAGGCAGAGCAAAATACAGAGCGCTAATCCTGCTTAAACACAGACCGTCTCTTTGGTCAAACTCAGAGACTCATTCCTACAACCAGGTTTCCTTTCCCCTTTCCTCCCAGACGAGAATCAGGACAATTCTTCTTGGGAAATGCAGAGACAGGACTATCACATCTTTTGATCTGTGGTTAACCATCGCTATCCCAACAGCGCATCTTCCACATCTTCACAAGCGTCTGCTATAACCTGAAGCTCTCTGGAGGATACCTCAATTGCAATCACGTTATTTCCACGCTGCAGCCTTTGCAAGAAGCACGCAATTCCCTCCCACTGCACTACATGTTGCCAGGGTATTTTATTTGATACCAGCTGCTGTTAAGAGGAAAATGCCCAGGGAACCATATTTTAGCATCGATCTGTGATTGCAAAGGAACAGGCCAAGGTGGCACGCATCTCGTGCCCATGCGTCTTCTCTCATGCTGGGAGAAATGGATGGACAACCTTTCCAGTTGGAGACAACCTCCACCAGCACTTCGGAGAGGAGAGGCAGTAACCATCAGGAAGCCATCGGCAGTGCTATCATCCTCCTAAACACGTAGGCGCGGAGCAGGGGGTAGGGCACACAATGGGAAAGATTTGAATTTTAACCCTAAAACACCTGAATTGCAACCAGTGAGATCAAGCACTCCCTCTGTCAAAGAGCGGGGGCCACCAGCTCTGCAACGCTCCCGTTGCTGAATCGTTCGTTAGAGGAGAAACAAGATTTGACGAGTTGTCTTTGCACTTCTGTCAGATTAAAAAATCCTAATAATCACGAATTACATAAAGGCCGAAGCTTGTGATTAATCAAGCAGAAGCTAGCCCAACATGAGCCAAGGGTTTGATTAACACTACGTCAGATAAGCTTATCCTTAAGGCTCCTGAAATTTAGCCTTTATTGCTAATGGGTTTAGAAGCAGCAACGCTCTCTCTAGAAACAATTACTCACAGTCAAATTCAACAAGAATAAGGTCTGACAATCCTTTATTTATAAGCTTATTTCACAGCACCAGAAGAACTAGGGATTTAATAAAACAAATGAACCCAATCTAGCTCCTGGGGGCCATAAGAAGCTAAACTATGCTCTGTATTAAGTTAATTTGGCGAAGGTCAACGGTTTTCAAGTTTTGGTTTTTTTTTTTCAACTCCCCGAGCCACAAGCTGAGCCACTAATGGGAAAACAGATAGCAAGCACGGCCTGAGCAGCTTTCTCCGATCCAGATCTCAGCATCACATGACACATCATAGTACGTTGTACAAGAATGTTTCTTGGGGAACATTTAAACAGCTTTCCAAAAATGTACGCCAATGCCTCATCACCCTCTAAATCAGGATGATGTATTCCCTCTTCCCTCCTTTTCGGGCGACAGGCGTTGCAGCCAGTTACTTCACTGCCCAACCATCCACAAGATAAAATAACAAAAACCATTCTCATGTTGGAGATACAGAGAACAGAAATAACCATCTTTATGATACTAGTTGAAGGTTTCTCCGACTATATATATATTTATACAGACACACACACCTGCACAAGATTTAATTCTGTGCAATGCCCGCAGTGTGCTCATTTTGATCCAGGAGATATTTTCACTCATTCCTTTTTTCATAATTATTCTGCCAAAATTATGCCATACTAGACAGCTCTATTACAAAATGACTCAAAGGCGTATATGATACTGGATACAATTATGAGTACATATACACACGCCTTTCCATGCGGGGCCTCATTTATGCTGAGGTTACCTTACATTAGTCTTAAAGTTCCCTTTATTCCCTTTATATTATAACTCCTTTCACCACCGGTCTAGTGTAAGTCAACCCAGATGGACTTCTCAGAGTACTGGGTTTCCCATGAAGGCATCGCTTTTTAAGCACTGTAGCAGAAGGCCATTATCCCGTGGTAATATTTTATCCTGTTTCTCTTCAACAAACACACGAACGCCACAAAATGGAAAAGGGCTACGTGTGGCTAACAAAAGGAGAATAAGGGTACCACTGGGTGCCCTTTCCTTGCAATTTTTCTCACCGAATTGTAAGGTGTTTGATTCTCTTTTGGTTCCCATATCACTGAAAATGAGTAAGTGCCACGATTTGCAAAGGACAATATTTCAGCTAGCCTATGTGCAAAAAAAGAAAGCTTAAAACCAAGATTCATCTCTGAACTAAATTAAACAGAGGTCTCAAGGTATGGGCATTTATTTTAATGGCTTTCCAAGACCACAGCCACGTCTCTTAATTTTATCGCAGGAAACCATTTCAGCCTCAGAGCTTCTCCTTGCCATTTTGAACCCCAAAAGACCAACTGGGTAAATACACAGATTTTAACCCAAACAACTAGCACCATTCAGAGTTTTGAAGCACTGAGCTATAGCCCAAGGCCATACACATGTCACTGGTATGCCAGCTGGGACCATTTTCCAATTTCAGCTATTTTTCTTAGCTTGCGCCAACACTGCCTTGCCTTGGTCCTCTGCAGGGCAGCAGTTGTGGAAGGACGTTTGGAGGGGGACTACAAGGAACATATATATATCTTCTCCCTGGGAGGGGAACATCAGAGGAGCAGTCTCAGACATGGTCTCTCCTTCCCACTTCCAGCTTATGAGCTTGCAAAAGCCCTTTGCAGTTGCAATCTTTCAGGCAACCTCCTCTCATGGTCTTTGACACGTTGCTTTCTTGGTAAATATGTATTTTTAAAATTGGATCTCTGCTACAGCACCCCAGGAAGTTCTTTTAAGTCAAAACCGCAGCGATACTTGTGCTGCAAACGTTGTTATGCAGAGGGGGGAAAATAACAGATGTGTATCTCCTAGCAAAGGAGACAGAAGTATTTTTCTCTATTAGATGTAGCTGACAACACAGGCCTTTAGATGGACAAAGAGACAATTCTTCGTGAAAACCAAGAATCAATTTAATTGCTCTTCCCCTCTTTTTAAAAAGGACAAACAAATTAAAATATACATATAATTAAGCTTCTAATAAAACTTTATATTACAGGGAAAGGAATATGTAAAATGCAGTTCACATCCTAAAGAATTTTTTTACCCCACCTCCCACTTTACATTAAGCTTGGACAATAAAAGTGGGAAAATATTTCATTCGCAGTGCATTTTTAGACATTTGCTTCAGGTTCTCTTTAATTTCCTGCTATAATACTGCAAGATGTATGCAAGGAAATCCAACTGTTTTCACAGCAAAACATTACTGGGGAGAGGATGGGAGAACTCACTTCATCAAACCTAGAAGTTTGGGTGAAGTATCATTTCAAAATCTCTTTAATACATCATATATTTTGTTGTTACAAAGCATGGTGATACAACGGGATTACTTTATGATGCCACATGGCCTGTGTTGGCCATAAAGA
>NW_009629264.1:18011-20803 GCF_000690535.1 Cariama cristata | reverse complement strand
AGCTATTGTTCAGGGCTGACATAACCTACAAGACAAAAATGTTGTTTCACAGCACTACGCTGTAGGGTGCAATGTCACGATCCCAGCGGATAGCCTGCGTGCTTGCCCTGGTAAAGCCAGAATTATTCACTATGACTTCGAGTAACCTGTTTTGCATATGTTTTAAACATCCTGAAAAATATTTCCATCATATCATCCATCCATATGTATGCTCAGCAGCTGCAGAACAGCAACCAGTATGGACTAGTGGTTTTAAGCTGGGAAAATGAATCAGTAGATGAATGTTTCTTAGTTCTGATATTTCCAAGTGATTTTTTTCCAAATGTATGGTTAATCTTCCTATGCCTTAGCTAAGCCAAACTAGACAAATTCTCCTTGCTGATAGTCTGTTCTCACGTTCTGACAAATAAGATAATATCCTTAAACATGTTTCCTAATTCTTTAGAAATAAATGGATGAAAAAATGATTGCATTCACACTTTGCTAGAAATACTTCCAAACATTAAAGAGTTTATATTCACGCAACTAAAAGTGTCTCCTTTTACAAACAAACCCTTCTCTACTTCTCCGTGGATGATAATATCTCCCAGTCAGCAAAACCACACACTGTTCACTGAATTTTTAATTCTGCAGAAGAGACAGGAGGAAATGTTGGCGCCTCATCCTGTGGGGAAGGAGCTTTCTTCCCAGGGCTGCAAAAAAGCACTAATTAAGGTTAAGAGTTCAGAAAACAAGTGTATAATTATTATATGAATCTGCTCACCAAACCCCGTGTAAAAGAGTCTCTTTTTCTATGAATATTACAGACAGGGAAGGGAAACTACAGCTCTGCGATGCCACAGATAAGCTCTATAATTCCAGTTAGTTGAGAAACACCTAGAAGTGGTACCAGAGCATTAACTGATTCAGGGTTCTTCAACGCTACGGAAATGTCTGGTTTGACATGAAAGGAGGAAGACACACGGATACTCAGCTGTAAACGGAGACCTCGACCGAGTGTCCACTCGCCCTTCAAAACAGTGTTGGTCTGAATGAGTATGTCTGGTTTTCTCACTTACACTTTACTCGGACTCTACTACAGCGGCTACTACTGTCCAAAAGTCCCAGTTTGGGTTAGGACGCAGCCTTTTGCTCTCTTCCAGCTGTGAAACGGGTGCAAAGGAAACAGAATTGCTGCAACAGAGCAAATGAGGTCTTCCCTTCCCTCCCGAAACCAACACAACCACACCAAAAGCCCCTGCTAAATTTAGTCCAGGGACAACCCATGGGCAGAAGTGAAGAAAATGAGGCGAAAGGGTGTGAAAAGGAAATAAAGGGGAACAAGGAAACAGAAGGTGGGAGATGGTCCTCTGGCTGCCTGGGGCTTCTCAACATGGGAGAGCTGCCAGTGGCCTCCTTTTCCCTCTTTTCTCCCAATTCGAGTTGAGCAAGCCCATAATCAAGATCTCAGTATTCCCAAAGCACTGTAAAGCAAGGAAACAAAGTGATCCGAACATTTTTGGTTTGCCTTTTTTTTTTCCCCCGCAAAGCTAAAAAGGACTCATTAAACTTAATTCATCATTCCTTACTTGGCAGAGTTTATGCCTTTCATTCTTCTGGATTGAAGCTGGGACCTGACTAATAAAAGTATACCTTCTGCTAGCAAATTCAGAATCAATTCCGGAAATTTTATCCTGAAAAGAGGTCAAGTAAAAATCAGAACAACCCCTAACTTTCTGCAACTGCAGCACTATCAAAGATGTAGGATCGCCTTGGCATTCACCTTGTCTGCTCTTCCTACAACCAGCCAGTGCCAGCAATCCAGACCACCAGAGGTAGAAGAAATACTCCTAGGTCCAAAGGTCATAGGTTAGGGGAATTTCAGGAAAATAAGGAAGAAAAAAGAACTGTGGTCAGAAAGAATTTGATGTAAATATAACAGAGCACGCATACAAAGCGAGACCTTTATCTTACAGTCACTCCTGTGCAAATGCTCGGGTTTAAGGTCTAATTCGTCTTTTTCCCAGCAAACTGTTGAAAAGTATTTATTTTCTTTTTCAGACTTCTATTTTTAGCCATAATTCAGAGAAACGCCAGAGCCCCGCTGCGTGTTTGACTGCGACTCCCAGGCAGGCATAGCTACGGCGTCGCTTGCTGTGATGGGAAGGTGGTGGCACACAACTCCGCAGGTGGAGTTTCAAAGTCATCTTGTTTCCTCTGTGAAGCTGGTTTCACTAAAGCCTGCTTATATACGGCGCAATCAAGCTCAGAGGGGTTGCAGTCCAGCCATTTGACAGTCCGCCAAGTGTTATACATTCTTCTTCTTCCGCCTGGACAAGTTGCAGTTCCTCAAGCGCTCATGAAAGCACCACTGAGAAGACAATAGGGTTAGCGCTGGTGTTTGTTTTTTCCATTTCTAAGAAGACTTCCTGGGAAGAAGTGCTAGTCAGCTATTGTCTCTCTCACTAAACATGTGTTTGAGTCTCCTCAGCTGCTCAGCTCTTCCACCTCAATCTTTCAATGCTCCTTCCTTTTTGAAAAAAAAAAAAGTTAAGTTGCCTCATTTCCTCTCCATTTATCTTTCGCGTTCAGAAGGGCTTGTGACAACACGACACAACTTGAAAGGAAAAAAACAAATCAAAACCACCTTCTTCCAAGCGCTGTGTTTGTACAGTAGGACCATGTGAGCTTCTGGGCTCGGAAAAACAGCCGGGCAGGTTATTATTAAGAAGAGGAAATTTGTTCCCGAGAATTTATTTGGAAATGGTTCTCCGACAGCTCTCCTGCTGGTTCGCAGTAACCCTGCGACTCTC
>NW_009629264.1:293-17980 GCF_000690535.1 Cariama cristata | reverse complement strand
CAGCAGGACCTCCATGTATAGACACGCCAAAAGTACTTGCCCTTATGCCACAGCTCATGGCAACACAAAACCAGAACACGTTCATTCAACAAAACCAGAGCATGCACAATTAGTGCATTTAACAGTTTGCTTTCATCGCTCTTGCCTTTGTACGATCAATTATGGAGCTCCAGTTTTGTAAGTCTCAGTTATTCCCTCAGGGGTCTCCATAAGGTTCTCCCCGTCAATCCAATTTGAGCTCCTGTCAACGTGGATGCTGATACTTGCTCTCTTTTTGAAGAAGAATGTGGTCCTCTGTTTTGTTCATCCATATCAAACCCATCTTTCTGTGTCTTGTAAAATGTTTTATTTAGGGGACTAAGAAAAAAACAGCCCTAAGAATGCAACGTGCAAGAGCTGATAAGAGTAAAAGAAAACAGCTTTTGTGTGAGAAGAGTTTTATCTGGCAAATTTATGTATACCAGATTACATTTCCATTTTCTCAATGCAGAAGTAATCATTAGCAATGCTATTTCAAACATATTTAGCTCCTCCCTACTCAACCGCCCTTTAAGCACACTATCACAGTTCATTTCCCTGGGGAGGCAGCCAGGCAGCAGTCTCATTTACAGACTCCCAACTGGGGAGAGGGAGGGATGCTAACGGCACCCCTCTGTGGCAAAAGGGGCCACAAAATGTTTACGTTCGTGCAGGTGTTCATAAGAAAGAGCAGATTTTGGATAATAATAAACAACTATGATTAGGTGATGTTGCTTTGAAATTTCAGAATTATATAGTGTATTTTTCTCCTTGTCTTTTCCCTAAACTCCTCAGTACAGTGACTGCAGAAGCAACGGAGAGCCCATGAGATGGTCTAGTTTTTGCTCCAGCCTCTGCAGGGCTGCTCTGCCAGAATTTGCCGTGATTCCATATAAGCATCCAATATCCACAAACTGCCTCAAACAGAGTAACGCTCATTTTGAATCTCATCCAAGTCTGAATTCCTCCAAAGGCTACCTGCGTTTACTGACTACAACTAAACTTCAAGCCATGTTTGCATTCTTCGATGGTGGCTTAAAGTCACCCTGTGGCTTTCTGAGAAACAAATACAGGGAAAGCTGCATAAATCCATTTTCTGTCTTCATTTAGGCTGATGGGATTCACCAGCCTGATGAAGTGCAGGATGAGCATGGAATTTCTATGAAATATTTTCCCACCTAACAGCATCCAGCGTGGCTTCTAAACACCTCCAAGACCTCTCGAATCCCTAACAACCTTTCAGAGACTTTTCTATGCCTTACCATTACTCCTAAAGGCCTCTACCATACACTGCAATCACCTTTTCCGATGAGATGCTACTCAGGCTGCATTCTAGATGCAGTAGCAAAACGCAGTAGCAAAACTTTTTTGCATCCTGGGACACTACTTGTTCTCTATTTACCCTTTCAAGCATCGCCGAGCAATTATTTCACCAACAGTTTCACCATAGGTTTTGCATAAAACCAGCAGCTTCATACAAACAGGCAGGCTCTTGGTTAACTAAAAAGCAGATTAGTGAGAAGGATGATGGAATAAGAATAGGCCAGGAATTTCGGAAGACTCTATTCACAAAACCCACCAACATGATTCACGGATTCTTTATAACTTCCAATGCAAAACTGCCACTAGGAGAGAGAGTGTTGGAAAAGTGCATCTTAGGGTCTCCGCTTTATACCGAGCTTGACCAGCAAAGATGCACCAAACCTTCAAAAATGAGCCAGTCAGGTTGAACCCTCTGGCTCCAAAAGTTTGGGTTTAAATGGAGTCATGACTTTTTCTTTGCATGGCTCAGAAATTCAGAGGTCAGGACAACAAAACCCAAGCCTGAGATTTAACATATGGGTTTCCAATTTGCTTGCAGGCATGTCCCTCTGAGGGACATGGGCCTTAGCTAACAGCCACAAAACCCATAGTCTAGGAGATGGTAGCCTTCTTACCACCTCTTTACAACCTCAGTAACGAGGTCAGGTCCTTGTCTTGTAATTATTTCACTTTTAGAAGTACCTCTGTCACTAAAAGGATAGTATACATGGTTGAATATTCAAAGGTGTTTTTGAAAATTACTTTTGTGGCCACCAGTGTGAGGCAACTTCTTTTGTTTCCAGAACTGCTGGATATCAACTACCAGTGCCAGGTGGATGCTCAGCACCTCTGAAGCCAAGCTGAAAGTCTAAATGCCAACTGAAGTTCTAAAAATTACAATTTTTGTTCAGATGTATTAAAAATACCTGCTTAGTGTGCTTCAGAAGAACCTTCTGCGAGAAAAAAATGAAAGGAACCTATCTTACCTCATTCAAGAATGACTAGTAGAGAGCAACGGGAAGAAAGTTGGAGGAGATAATGCAGCCCTGGCCTCAGGACTGAGCAGATACCCTAACGTGCTTTCTAAACTCTTCATTTCCTAAGGTTCCTCTAATTTGTAAAATACTGTATCTTGAACTTGAAAGAAAACACAGAATTATAGTCAAGAAACACATAAGATACAAAAGTAAAACTGCTTCACTAGCCAGCACACGTTGGGTTGGGTTTTTTTTAAGGTATTTAAATAAAAATAAAAGTCTTTTAAATGCATTAGAACTACCTTGTTTGCAAATCTGCTCTGGACAACTCATTTTTTAAACATACATTCTTCTTTGCTTGTCTACTGTATATAAATTGCATGTCTTCTGGGTAACATATTATTCAGTCTGGAATAATTACACATCAGAGAGATGCCTAATAAGCTAATCTTTAAACTCTACAGATCTAAAAAAAGATCCCAAGGCATGATTTATGAATATAGAATGGCGTCAGCTGAACAAATATATGGGACAGTCCATATTATTGTGTCTGCAACCAAGAACCACATAAATCAATGTTATGGGCTTGTTTTTGCATTATTCAAGATGACAGGACTTCTGAAGGAAAGAAAGAGCATGTTCTATAATCGGGAGAATCCACTATGAAGATAAAAAAAAAATTAGCCACACAATATGGTTAAAAAAAAGTAAAGAATATAAGCGAAACTGCACTTTATCAGCAGTATGCACTTCACTGGAAGACTCCAGGTTTTAAAAAAATCAAACAGCTGCTACGAGAAGCAACAATCAATAGAAACACTTGGATTTACAACTAAAACTAACAGGGGACAGAATTCACAAAGAAATATTTTCAGTTACCATAACCATATTGTTTTAGACTTACATCAGACAAAAGCTATTTCAACAGGAAAACCTGCCTTAGCCAACAGCTGGAAAACTCATAGCCTTATTCTGGAAGGAAAGGGGACTTATTACTTTTTACAGATGTCTCCATTCCCATCATCCAAAAGAAGTGAAAACTATGAATAGAGAGATGGGCCCCATCTGAAATACGGCTTTCACAACCTCCCAAGGCTGCACACGCTCACATCTCTGGCGCTGATTCAGCCTACGCCACGATACTTAACGGTCACAGAAACTCAACCTGACATTTGTATAGCATCCTCAAATTCAGCTCTAAATTTATCTTGGTTCAGCCTCCCAGAAAAACCACGTGTCCCTTCCAACACCAGAACTTCAGACACCTCAGCTACCAGAGAGGCTGGATTTTCTTTTAAAAATTGCTTCTCTGCAGACAGTAACAATAAAAACCCAGGCAGTGCTCACCTACACCGTTCAGCCCCAACGCCCCGTGAGACATGGCTGTAAGAGCACTCTCCAAGGCAAGTCTGATTTCGGTTTATATTCACAAAAGTAACATCTGCCGACATCAAGTGTCATGGAAAGAGCACCGCAACTTTTCAGTTGAGCACACTTCCTGCTGCCTAAATATTTAAGGCACGCTAAGGAAAAACCATGTAGCAAGATTAATAACTAACAAACCACAAACTCTTGCTCAAAATTACCACATAGTATTTTATATTCTTACCAACACATTGGTTTTGTATGTTTGTTTACGTTGGTAATTCCCTTGTATCTCGGTGTGGTATCAGCTGGGTAGACATCCCCATTCTGCTACAAGATGTGCTGAGCAGCTTCATGTTTTTAGCATGCGTAAGGGAAGTTGGTGATAAATTCAGATGGGGGCCTTCCTTCTTCATTCACTTCGAACCCAGCTTCTTCCTCCAACAAATGCCCAGTCTCCAAAGTCTTCTGCAGAAGCTTCTTTTGTCGGAGATCTCGGGTGTGTTTCACAGCAAGTATGCCCCTCAATTTTGTTCCAGGCACTCTCCCTCCCCGCTGCTTCCCTTGGGTTTCGTAGGACATCGTTTGAAAGCAGCTTGCCGCTGGGCCCTCCTGCTCTCAGCTAAAAAGCAGCCAGAACTCAAGAACAGGAGGAAGGAATTGAAGCTGTAGTAGGGAACGGTGAAATACATACAACAACGTGGGGACCTTTCTTCTACAGCTTCTGAGGAAACCCCATAATGAGGACAATTGGACTGGCAAAGGATCCATGGTCCCTCCAGCAGCACTTACGTACCATGAAAGCAAGCATGCACACTGCAGCCATTCCCTAAGGAAAGCATCCAACACATAATTAAAATACTTATCTCTAAAGGAATGAGAGAAATGGGAGCCGAATCCTGGCCGTAAAAAATGCAGAGTGGCCAATGTAGCAGACTGGTGAAGTATCACGTGTCTAGGAGTAAGATTAATTAGGATTCAAGTTTTCAAGGTGCCTTGATTTGGGCATCCAGAGAAAGAGGTACTCAAATCCCGCATCAGTCCACATGGACACCGACATCCTTCCCCATTCTTTCAGTCTGGTTTTGATTGACAGGCTGAGGGAAGCAGCTACTAACATCATTTTCTACTCAGCACACGGTTTGCTTCTGTAGTTCAGAAAATTTTTGAACTTCCTAGGGACCAATTTCTTCTCTTAAATACATTGTGATGGCTGAATCAAGACTTCACTGTGGGCTACAAATACCGTTCACATATAGGTCGGACTCAAGAAAAGCTCATGGAAACTGGGAGCGATGCCTGTCCTGTGGCCTTTCACCCGTCTGCTCGAGACCTCTCTCCAAATTATGTTTTTTGATTTGTACCACAAGCTGAATAAATGGACAAGGAGGCTAACACAGCTTGCAATCCTGCTTTGGATAGAAAATTTTAGATTTTTGAAGTAAACAGATGGTTTATTATGCTTCATATTCAAATGGATATATGTCCCTTCTTTACATTGGCTCCAGCCTAGCAAGCCTCCTGTGCAAGGTATAGGAAGGTACAGCAGGTAGGTGTGCACCCACCTACCCCTCCTTTTGGTACATTATAATACTGAGCAATGCCTCCAAGGTCTGATCCATGAAACGCCAGAGACTGGTTTGGTTTGTACAAAACGCAACTCCCCATGAACAATCCAGCAGCTGCATTACTTTTACATATAGGTTTTGCCAAGTTTACAGCTTCGTTTTAGCACGTCACCCTTTCCTCCACACATAACTGACCTGCTAATTCCAACCTGCATGGGAGGTGGAAGTGCCTTCACCATGCTTGCTGACATTGGCTACTTTCCCTCTGTTTTTCCAGCAATGTTTGGGTTTGGAACAACTTTTTCAACATCACTTCGCAGGAAATGGCAATCTCGCTCTAAGCCCTTCCTTCTTCGTTAAAAATATGGCAGCATCACAGCCCCGCACTCTTAGCACAATTTCATTCCATGATCATTTTGCCTTTTGCAAATGAGGGTCTTCGCTGTGGGCCACGAGAGGGCTAAAGGAAACTCCAGCTGATTCCCTGTTTCCTCGCCATAGCTGGAAAGCCCACTGCAGATTATCAAGCTTGGTAAAAACACTAATAAATAACTAAACAACCATGATTACATTTTAAAAGCACATGAAAAATCAAGCACTCACGTCTCCTCTGTATCTTTAATTCAGACAGTCCCCTTTCCTATGTGCGTTTGAAACATTTGTAAAGGGTGATGGGACACCAGAACAGGTCACCCAGAGAAGCTGTGGATGCCCCATCCCTGGAAGTGTTCAAGGCCAGGCTGGATGGAGCTTTGAGCAACCTGGTCTGGTGGAAGGTGTCCCTGCCCATGGCAGGGGGTTGGAACTGGATGGTCTTTAAGGTTCCTTCCAACCCAAACCATTCTGTGACTCTATTATCTTTTCTCCTCCAAAAGCACCATAAAAAACCACCATCAAGTCAGATGAGCTGACAATCTGGATGATTTTGGGGCTCCTCCTTGCAGACACATCAAATACAACCCTGACATCTGGATACCTCCCTCCAGCCGTGCTCACAAACTGTCACTAACCTCCAACACTCCTGGGGTCAGTAGTTTTGCTGCTGCTTCCCAGGCTCAGAGCAAAGACTGATGGAGCACAAGCAGCAGCGGTTAAAGCTACCTTCTTTACAATCACATCTAAAAATACCATCTTCTAAGCAACTTCAGATGGTACCTGCCCCATTCATTGCAGAGCTCTGAAAGTTTGTGGTATGGTGAGCTGGAAATAGCAGGGACTTGATTTATATTTAAGGCAGGTAAATACCACCCCAAACAACCAGATCCTCTCTCTCTGTCTGCTACAAAATGTAAAGTTGGACAAAACATATGTCACTTTTGGGAGAAGCTCCCAGATGGCTCCTGCTGCCGCCTTTTCCTGATTTACAGGAGTGCTGAGTGCCCACAGTCACAACTGAGCACAGTCGGAGCCTGGCTGGAAATCCAGACATAGCATTAAAATGGCCAGTTCCCTGAAAAATTAAGAACCAGGTTTGTCAAGCTCTAAATTAATAGCCATAACTCCTCATGCATGAAATAAAACACCACCACCGATCACAGTATCTCAGCGGGAAGACCAGCTGATTGATGCCTGTACGGCTCTTTGTAGCTTGGCAGGTGTACAGGAAATCTCAGAAGGGAGAAAAAACCAAAAAATCCAAACAACAAATTTGAGGCTTCCTACTGAATGAAGTCAATAGAAAAATACACCAAAAAGCTGCCTTTGCACCCTGGTCTCGCTCGAGCATCAGCGGCGAGGTCAGGGCTTCAGATCCATGAACCGTTTCAGCTAACACAATAAGTTTATACAGTAGAAAGTTGTGTTTGCTCTGTGGCATCGCCTTTGTCTACAGGGGTGAACAGCAGCTATCTGCTAGGCTGCACAGAGGGCAAACATGGAAACAATGGGGTTTAGTGCAGCAGGTAAACCCTGGGAGTGATTAGAAACCCTTCCTGCCTGCCTCCGGTTTCCCTTACTCCAGCTGTACGGCCCCCAACCCATTCCCTCCTCCTGCAAGATATGCCTGAGTTGCTCAACAGAACACCCAAAGAGAGGAAAAACACATTTTCTTTAGCTTAATTCTCAAAAGAAAAAAAAACCCTCATCCATTTTAGCTGCAGTTTTCTCAAAAATGCAATTTGAGGCAGACGCTCAGCACGGAAACTTCAGTCTGAACAGCTGAAGACTGGCAGAGCCTTCTTTGCAACTGAAAACAGTGGAAAGTGTCTGGCAGACTAAATTACAGACAATGATATTACTTTACATAATACCCCTAGGAGCAAAAAAGCCTTTTTTTTCCCTTTGCACAGACCCTGCCATTAAATCGTTGACTGGAGATGATGAAAGCTTGCCTTTCCTCTAGTGTGACCACTATAATATGTGGAATATGCAAGGAGCCTCCGTATCAAGTTCAATAAAAACAAGTCAATGTTAGACAACGTTGTTCAGACAACGTTCACCTAAGATACTTAACATCCCCAATGTTGCTTCAAGGACCAGGTCTTCAGTTATCAACATCGCTACAACGATCTGCAGATAATCACAGCACAAATAGGCACCGTGGTTTCCTGCAGAGGAAGGAAAATACCACGTAAAGCTTTAAAAATTGTTTCCTAAGATAACAGATGAAAGGGGCTGAAGAAGAGTGCCAGCTAAAAGTACAGGGATCAGTGAGCTGGACGCTGAGTGGCAAGATGGTGGTGGTATCTTTTGTAAATTTGAAGCAATGATGCCCATATATCTCTGAAAAGAGTAAGAAAAAGCTCCTTGGCAGGCAGCAAGTTTCCAGATATGGCACATGAGGACAATTGTTTTTAGCTGGAATCCCAAGCACACAGAACTAAAAACCAGCAGTAAATCCAAGAAGGCATTTCCCCAGCGAATGAGCCATCCCAGGCAGCCAACAGGGGATCTTTAGAAACTGTACGCATCCACAGAGCTGGCTTTCGACCTCCGCAAAACCTGCAGCTACCTTCACCTAGGGAACATCAAACTTCGTGGGAGATCCCAGATGTTTTTACAATATAGAAAAACTGTAGACGTTTTTTCCTAAGGTTGGCTGTGAAAGTATTTAGTGATCATGAGTGCTTCAAGGTCCAGCTGGTGCCTAGCACATACTGGAGCCATTAACTCCGCCGCACAGCACCACGGTGCAGCTGGAACCATTGCAGAGGCCTGACCCTGCCCTGGGGACCGGCACAGGCTCCTTCCCCTAGTCCTGGCACTCCCGAGTCCCACGCCTTTGTTTCTTTGGACCTTTGCTTTAGCTTTGGGTGTTTTGCCTGCTTACACAGTAAACAACAAGGAACAAGGATTGCCTTCTGCTATTTGTACCATGAACGCTCTCGGTAAGGACCACTACGTCCCTCACACAACAATTAACGTGCATTCAGGCGTAATGACCTTTTCTGCGAGTTGCCTGTCGCATGACTGCCGCAGTCAAAATATGCATTGACCTTAGAAGCACAACACAGAATGAACCTGGAAAAAACAGTGGCATTTTGGGGGGGCTATGAACTGATTGTCTTACATTGTTACCAATGGTCACCATAGAAGTCCACGGTCATCTGAAAAGGCATCACCGCTGCTGGTGTTGTCAGTAGAGAGTCCAAAAATGGGCCAGGCACTGATGTGGGTGGCTTTTCTCGGCATGCCACCTAGCCAGAAACCGTAACGGGGAGGATGTACCATGTTCACTGTTTAAGCAATGACACGTAGAAAAAACAACCTGACATGCTCACTTTGCATAAATCTCAAAAGCAGGATTTATTCTGAAGGACAGATCATGGCTGGCTCCTGGGAAGATATGTAAAGCCAGTAGCAAGTCAGAAACCTCTGCTGCTATTTTCCACCCTGCATTGCTGTACCCCATTGCTGCAGCTATCCCAGCCCATCGAGCAGCGCAGTACCGGGCACGGTTTGAGGCAGTCCTGAAGGAGTGCATGCTGCTCCAACCTAAAGGGCTGGCACAGCATCCTCTGACATGCCAGAGCGTAACCATGCACCTGCAACAGCCAGCAGCAAACATCTACCAACCACCACGGTCACGCTCTGATGGCTGATGTGGTGCCTCCCCCTGTTCACATCGAACCCGTCACACGTTCAGCAGAAGATGACTGGAGAGACACTTGGCTGGTCTGGTACTGAACTGGGATTGCACAAAAACAATGAACGTGTCATCCACAGCGAAAGCCTCTGCAGCATCTGCGCGCTCTTTTGGAACCACACTTGCTCAGGACAAGGCAGAAGAACAGGCTTAGAATCAAGATCATCACAAACAACATCAAAAAGTTATTCTTAATAACTATTTTTTGATTAGAAAATTTATTTAGAAAATAAATTAATGACTCTCTTCCTTATTTCACTTATTTCCTACAAGAATTTCAACCACACAAAACTAATCTACATATTTTTGAAAACTATATTGCTTTGAACTTTTTAATCGCCTAACCAGAAGAACCTCAGAGTCAGTCTAGCTTTTGGTTTCTACTTCCTGATATTGCCAGCCAAGACAACTACCTAGTTTAATAAAAAAAAAAAAAAATGCAATAACTAAATAATAAGTTTGGTAGCATTACAATGGCCTGATATGTAGGCTTAAAGCTTTACTACTGTCCAAAGTGTAAGAGCAACTGTTTGTGTCTGAGGTACTAACTAATATCTTATCTCAGAAGCATGAAGATTAAAGGCTTATGATTTCAAAAAGTAACACTTAATTAAATACCTAGAGAAATGAATTCACCAAAATCTCAGGTTATGCATCTCAAGCTAAGCACTAGTATAGAATCAGCACCAAACTTTTTTTATATGTAAGACTAATTAAAAAAATACAGGATAAAGTTTTTAGAAAACCCAAACAGGCGAACCCTTTCTTCACACGAGTTTGAGCCATTTCCACAAGCTTTAATCTTGCTTTTATGTAAGAGTTGGCCCTGTTTCATCCCTGTCCTTTAACTGCAAAAGCAACTAAAATGCTTGCATGCATGTTCAAAAACTTGAAGCTACTTTTAATTGTTCTTTAAGTGCGAAGAGAACAGCATGTTTCTTATATGCAAAGGAAAAATTGCAGAAAGAAATGCTGCTGTACTTTAAAAGCATCCATGACCACACTGCTTATGAATATCATCCTTCCCAATCTAGACACTGGCTTTTCAGCTGCTACTGCCCAAAGGCATCAACAACAAAGCTGCTTTTATCATCTCCGCACTTGCTTTTTCTCCCTTTAATATCAATAAAATTTCTATCAGATGCAGTCTTACAACTTGTGGCCAAGCTGCACTAATTAAAGAACCTCCAACCTTCAAGATTTCGGAAAATATCAAGTACAAAAGTGTAGCAGACTCCACATTTACAGTGTGCCTCTCAATTACAGGTTTTCTGGGCAAAGGTGAGCATATTTCTCACTTTTTCTATCGAGAAGCAGCTCTTCCCGCTGAAACCCGTGCTTAATTCAACATTGTACGTAGTTTCTTCTCCACAGACAGCAGAAAAGCATGAAAAATGCCACATGCCTTCCCCTACTAGCCGGTGGTTTCCCTTTACTCATACTACCCAAAAAAGACCTTCTTTCCCAGAAAGAAACCACCTTTCCGTTTTAAAACCCACACTATGTAGCAAGAGTTACGAGGCACATCTTCTTTAAGGATAGTTCTTGTACAAGCAATATGGTTTGCCTTGGTGTAAGGGAGCTTGAGATGATCCTGGTGAACGGGCAGGGAGCCTAAGCTGGCTTCCCAAACGCTTTGGCAGAAGGAGGAGCCGTGCCACAAAACGGATAACTGAGATTTCTGGGTTTGTGAAAACCTCAAGCCGTTTACAGAAGGTAAATGGGATGTGATCATGGACAATCCTTTTATTGACAAACTGAAGAAGAAAATCTTACCTCCTGCTTTGATTAGGGAAATTCTTGACCATGCCCGTTGCAAGACAACATGACTGTGAACTTTCAAAATTGCTCGTGGTACTTTTGAAAGAAGTTAATAAATGGGACTATATGAGCAATGGAAAGTGAATAGAGAAGGTACCTCCTGCCTTAATCTCCCAAAGCTGAAGTCTGGAAGTTACCAAGTACAGTAAATTCTGTTCAAGCTGGGTGGTAAATAATTTTACCACCAATCATGTCCCTGGACACCTTTTGCTTGCATTCAGTCAAAAGCTAAGATGAAGTGGCTGGCCCTCTGAATTAAAGAGTATAAGAATCAAAGAGAAGCTGCCACTCCTTTCTAACACAGACAGGCACCATTTATTAAAACCATGAGATGAAAATCTGCCACTGGCTCCAACAGCAACAACCTCTCTGAGAACTAAAACTTCGGAGAAAGCAAGTAAAGCCAAAAGGATTTTTCTTCAAAATCTCATTTCTTAAGGTCTTCAGGAACTTGGAAACTTAGCAAGGTGCATATAATGAAGAACAGAATCTCATATCCACATCTAAATTTGAATTTCCTATGCATTTTACTTTGTTTTTTCATTCCGTGGGTATTTATGCCTATTTGGATTGGACTAGATAGTACTTGCTACGTGCTAACTTCCAATCCTGAATTCTGAATTCAACACATGTTTGTAAAAGAAAATATTACTCAGCCTCTTCCTTAGATTTTGGGAAACGCAGAAAAATTGTATCAGCTTTTACCATAAACCTCAGAACGTGAAAATGAAAAGCACCCTCTAAGAGCTACGAAGCAGATGCTGGTAAGTCCAGAGAGACACCACGCTCCTGCTGTAGATGACGCTACAGCCACGCTCACCTGCGGAAAACGAAAGAGAGGACTTCCAAAGCATGGTAAGACATAGCTTGTAACAGGCTGACAGAAAAGGCAGTAAGTGCAGCCAGATTTTTTAAAAAACTCTGTTATACTTGCAGTCGTACACCAAATTAAAACCAGAAGGACTACGCGACAGTTTAAAGCAGAAAATCCAACATCCAGTCTGAGTGCCTGTCCAAAAAAGGTCAACTTTTCCACAATTAATTCCAAGTTATTCTTCCATCCTCCAGCATCCCTGCTCATGACTATATGCACACCAGCTGGCTGCCAGTGAGAATTTCCCTCCAAAGCTGTACCAGGCACTCGGGTTATCTCCCTCCGAATCGGTGAGACTTATCCCCGTACAACCGATGGTATTTGTTCAGACGGTTTCCTGTAAAGTTAGCAACCGATTTCCTTATCTTGTCTTTTAAGTAAAGGGTAAACCAGGCTCCTGTTCAGTCTCTCAAACGTGACAGAATAGGAGTAGTCTATCTGCTTTTTCTAAGTACGCTGCATCTTGTAGGAACACATCTAAAGTGTTTGATCCTTGTGCAAAAAAAAACCATCTTAATTAGTACCATACTCAAATTCACAGGCAAAACAAATGACTAGAAAGAAATTTCTTACAGACATTAAGTAATAGCTTTCACTGTCGACTGAAAAGAGCAGCTGGAAGGTCTGCTTGGAAAAAAGTCCTGAACAATGAGGAAACCCACAGGGTGCATCCCTGGGCACCGCAGGGTCACAGCACCATCGCTCTGTCCCTCGGCTGGGCTGTCCCATCTGCCTGGGTGTAAAAGAGATGGAAAAGAAAGGAGGGAAGGAAGAAAGAAAAACTGCATTTATACAAACAAATCAAAAGCAAATGACTAGAAAGCCTCGTCCTCTGGACAGCTTTATGTTTACAGAAATGGGTATATCAGATACGGTCAAGCATACCGAGCACCTTTAATAAAAAAAAAATAACCTTCAGAGAAGTTCCATTTTTTGTATGCTAAACTCTTTTGAAGATGAACCGGTTGAAATTACTGGTGTTGGGCGCTTGAAATCTCTCCACCTCCCCAAATCTACAAAAATTTGGTCCCAAGAGATGACAGGTGACAGAGCAGAGCTTGGTTCCCTACTACTGCTGCTGCTGCTGCTGCGATTGCAGAAACAGAAAATCATTAGGAGTCTCAGGACCGTTTCCACCTTCTCCCCGCTGTGAGATCTGCTTCCTTGACTGTTTCTTGTCTAATATTAGAGACCCAAAGAAAAAGTTTTCTGTCAGCAATCTTGAAATCTCCGGCACAGTCTCTCAGGGCATACAACTAAGTTGTCTTAACAGGCACTTTCATCTTCTTCCCCGATTTCACGATTACACCCCGAGTCCATAACTCCCCACTACCGCCCTATACCTCTCCCTGTTGGGTGTAACATTCATTAAATACCATTAGACAAATCATGCAACAAACACCTCCCATCACAAGTTTAGCCCATGCCTCATCAAACCGAAAGCATGAATTTTTTTAATAAATTCTTTTCACATGACCAACTCTCAGTCTCCTAATTATTCCTGCCATTTTTTAAACTCCATCTATTTCACTCACATCCTGAATAATTCCCGTTTAGTTCCACCAAAACCCGACAAAGAAGGATTATCTCTGCCACAAGTCTTTCCTCCTTTTTTAAGGACTCGGTCCAAAACCTAGAGAAATTGCTATAAAAATTTCTTTTAATTTCAGGGGGCTTTAAATCATTTTACTGCTTGCAACGTGTGTGTGTTTAAAATACCTTAAGGATCTTAAATAAATGGGAAAAAATATTTTTCCATAGGTATGGTTAGAAAAACAGACTCATGCTACACAGAACAGAAGACACCTTTGAACCTGCCAAGTTTCAATCTAAGACTAGTAATGTTGCAGTGCATGTGGTCTGGTCTTCTGCCCCACTCCTCCCTGCATGGCCTCCTACTCTCCCCTAAATATCCTCCACCCTCTTTCTCCCAGGGGACATAAGCTGTTCCCAGCGGTCACAGGAGTCCCTGCTGACTCATTTTCCCATTATTTTACTCTTACATTAATTTCCCTCAGGTAGGAGTAAGGAATATCAAGTCTTGACATTTCATTCACAACTTCATCCCACGATAACGACCAATTTTCATTCATTTCTACTTGAAAAAGACCAAAGATTTTGTGATGGCTTGCAAAACGTAACTTTTATATATATATATACACACATATATATAGTTTCTTAATTCTAAATATAATCTAAAGTATAAAAATTGTTTTGCAAAACATCTCCATCCCCAATTAAGTCTTTAGGCAGCTTGTGCAGTACCTGTCCCCGATTCTAACTTCACAAGGACAATCCCTGCCCTTGCAATTTCAAACAGCCTCATGTGTATCGTACCATAGAGACCACTTGAAAAATTACACATTGGCATCATATATTCTCTTCTTAGGTGTTATTTGCTGCAGGAAACGCACGTTACCAGGTCAATAATTATATTAGCTGACTTTCAGGTATGGCTCAAGATATTGCCCCATGTACAGGCATACACGGCTCTCAACGATTTGCAATTTTCTGGTTCAGTATTACCACTTCTTCTCTAAGAGCACAGAAGTTGAAGTAGGTTTTGGGGGAAATCACAGCTTTCGCATTCAGTAACCAAGTCTCCGTGTAGGATGCCCTCATGATTTTCTCTGGGATTCATTTCTCTGACTGGTCTGACAAGGCTTATGCTTATTGACCCGCAGGGAACTGCACAGAGCAAAGCATCTCCCAGGCTCTACCTGGGGATGCCTGTTCTGAGGGCCATGTTCTCACTGGTTTATATAGACACTTACACATCAGTTTTTACATATTTTTAAACATTATTTTACATATTATATCATTTTTGTCCTTGTTTTGTTCTCCTCTCATCCCTCAAACAATGTGAGCAAACAGACTTTTGGAAATGAGAAAACTTGTAGATTTGTACGTATGTTGATGAAGAAACCGTATCAGTTTATTGCCGAAAACTCCACTAACCCCTTTAGTCCTCAGTCCCTCATTTCCACTTGTTACGTTGTGTTTCAGCTTAAATGTTGCCTAAATAAACTACCAGGCTTTACAACACAGGGACATGCCTTCAGACAAATTAAATTATCATTACTGCAACAAGAAATTAAATTACACCATCGTGACAACAACCACGCAGCAATCCTGCTACACATTCAAGCAGTCATGTTTAACCCGGCCCCACGCAATTTTGGCTAACCCCTCCACTTGCAGGGAGCAGCCCGGCATGCCGCAGAGCTGACATGGCACCCATATAATTTTTTTTGCTGCAGGTTGAGGTTAGTGTGGCAGGGATTAACTCAAAGGACGCTGGAGTTCAGTCACAGCAAGCTTCTGCTGCACAGGCAAGGGGACCAGGGTACGAGCCATACACCAAGCTATCCTACGGCAGATGCAAAAATCTGCTGCAACCAGGACATAGAGATTGCAAGTATAAATTCATTTACCGAAATGCTGGTTGGGAGGGAGCACTAGAGGTGATCTAGACCAAACCCTCACTTGAAGTAATACTCAGGATTTCTTGAGTCTACTGATATTTGGGGCAATGTGAGCGAGCATCCCAAAACGCGCAAAGTTTGGAGAATGTCGCTGGCTGCAGTCTCTGCCTAAGATGCGCGAGGCAGCATCCTTGAGCTCCTTATCTCAACACCTCCCTCACCAGTGCCACCCCATTCAAGCACTACAGATTGACAGTTCGACTGACCAAAAGCAGGTATCTCCCCTCCCTTTTTACTGAGGACCTCCCTGCATCATCTTTGGAGTTAAAAAAAAAAAACAACCGAAGCTCCTAGCCCCCAGTAAAGCCCATCTAATCTTTACAAAGCCAGCTAAAAAGTGTGCTGCTTGTTCAGTCTGCAGAATCAGCAATTCAGCCCGCATCCTCTTCAAATGAGGAGAGCTCACCACAGCACCTGCTCCGGAAATACATCAGACCAAGATGGGCAAGACAGGTAAGCAAGGTCTGAACCTTGCAGACTCCAGCCTCAACACGAACACTAGGTTTGGCGAGCTGGCAGGACCGCACTCCAATTTGATTTAAGATGCTCTTCCCAATTTACAGGTAGTCCCTGTACAAAGTGCCTCCTTAATTATTTTTAACAGCAAGTGTTGTCAAGTGGGGGATCCTCTCTTAGAGCAAGAATGGCAGACTTGAGCCAAGGGATAAGCACAATGTTTTGATTCCTTTTTTCACAATGAGTTTGCTTTATCACGTGCCTCTGCAAAGACATGATAGGCAAACTAGAGATGTGTATGAAGAGCCACGTAGCTCTCAGCGAGGCAAAGACACCCTCCCTTTGAGCTCCAGGGCAGTCTCAGATACATTCATCCAGTCCAGCTTCACACGTGTCCAAACAGATAAGGATTTCCCAACCCTCCGGCATGAGCTCCCCGTTCTAATTCTAGATGATGTCCAGGGCAAAGACCTGCACAATTTCCTCTTGCACAGCTGTGAAGAAGCTATTAAGCTCCCTGAATCTCCTACCTTCTTTTGGTTTTTTGTGGGGTTTTTTTTGCAGTACTTGGATATCAACCTTTTCAGGTGCTCACAACTGCCTTCACTCAGTCAGGGACCAGAAAACTTGAAACGCTGAACTGTGGAAATGCAATTTTGGCTGCAGCATGGGGATGGGTGTAAAGTAAAAAAAGAAATCAATGAGGATTGCACCCTCATGGCTTTGATGGGACCTGAAACCATTCTCAATGGGCCAGGAGAAAATGACAATACTGAGGGGACATTGTAGAAAAATCTCCACATGTGAGGCTAGCAGCTTTGCTGATTGCTTTTTGGGTGAAAGCCATTTAATATTTGGACATCTTTCCCACTATGGGAATCTCTTGAAAGATCCACTGTGATTTCAAAAGAGTCCTAACAGAGGAGCAGTTCAACATTTGCACTCCCTCTACACCACAAAAAAAAAAAATAATCTCAAAGCAACAGAATAAAATCACAAGCTGGGCTGCGGGCACCACCCAGGAATCACCCTACGGGCTGAATCATCAGCGCCCAGTTTGATCTCCCAGTCCACACCAGTGAGGACTCTCGCAGGCTTCAGATGCATAATACATAATATACTGGAATAAGGCTTCCTTTCCACATGCAAACTTTTATTTTGCTTGTAAATCTCCAGCCTTAAAATTTGCTTTGTAAATACTTTACCTGCTACCCTACCGATAAGGAGAGTAGGTAGACAGGCAAAAGCAAGACGTATTTAATCTTTTAACTACTCAAATAACAAACATATCCCCCAAAATACAGAATTATGCTCTTCTCCTTCGAAGTTTAACAGTAATAGGCATAAACTTAAAACAATTTTTTTTTGTTCTCTCTTTCCTAACACTTTAATGGGATAAAACATTGCTCTTACACAGGTCTGAGTGGTTTACCTAAACACCCACCTACCAGCTTTCCCACTGCCTTCAGTGGGCTTTGCAAAACATCAGCCCATATGCTCTTGATCCGATCTACCTTGGGCAAAACCTGGTGCCTTCAAAGTTTCAGTTGCCAGTGCTGGGGAAGTCAGCACCGGGACAGAATTACAGAATGACAGAACCGATTTGGTTGGAAGAGACCTCTGGGCTCATCGAGTCCAACCTTTGCCCTAACACCCCCATGTCAGCTAGACCACGGCACTAAGTGCCCCGTCCACTTTTCTTCAACCCCTCCAGGGATGGGGACTCCACCACCTCCC
>NW_009629264.1:0-282 GCF_000690535.1 Cariama cristata | reverse complement strand
CTCCCAATGCCTAAGGACCCGTTCTGGGAAGAAATGCCCCCACATTTCTGGCCTGAGCTGCCCCTGGCGCAGTTTCAGCCCATGCCCTCCTGTCCCGTCACTAGTTCCCTGGGAGAAGAGGGAATTGCTGTCACACGGACACTTTCAGGTCGCCTCTCTGCACACTCTGGAAAGTTTTTACCGTCCACTCTTCGGCATATTGTAACTCATTCATCGGGGATTTTCAAAGCATTGCTGTTTAAGAAACTGTCTGCTCGAACCGCCTTCAGACACTGTCCCTCT
>NW_009629263.1:136846-145864 GCF_000690535.1 Cariama cristata | reverse complement strand
AGAAATATTTTACTGGAGTTTTCCTGCCAAGCTAAAAAGTTCAAAGGGAAATAATTGCAAATTTCTGTGCTGGATGAAGAGCATCCATCAAATGCCAAATGTGGGAATGATACCTTATCTCATGCTTAGCATCAGACCCAAGTGTAATTCTTATTACTGTGGTGGAATATGCAACGCTTTGCTTTTCTGAGTACTTTAATGATACTTGAAATGTCAGATGGATCCTAGCCTTTGAAGTAAAGAGATTCTCATCTATTACACTGTTAGTCAGCAAAGCTCTTTGTTAGGCAAAATCATGCAAAATGACACTGAGATTAAGTTTTGTTTACAATGGAAACATCAAAGCAAGTAGCTGAAAGTCCCATGCCTGAAAGCATACAATTAGCTGTTTTTCTTTGAAAAAAAATGAAGCTTCAGTTTCAGCTGATGGACATTTTGCTGCACATTTTCACCTTCTTCTTGGTGAGAGATTTTATGACACAAGGAAATGAAAGAAGATGAGCGGTAGGTTCAGAGGAGGTACAAGAATAAGATGCCGAGAAAGAGCTGATGGTTACTTCCCCTTCAGGACAACACACGTACGTAACCACCAGGGCCCACCACATCACGTCTTTACTTTGTTGCAACCAGAAAACAACAGATGCAAAGTATGTTTATACATTCAAATTTATAGTAAGTACTTTCAAAAGTGAGCATAAACATTCTTTTCATTGAAAATAAACAGGCTTATATGATACTAGATTAACATTTGTGATGTTCGCTGAACTTTATGATTCATGTTCTGATTAATCTTTTGAAGGGTTTCCTCTTCATTGTTTTTCACTCAGACACTTGGACAATTGCAGTAGGCTCATAAATTCTGTGTGTTGTTTTTGCAGGGGTACCTGCCTATGAGCCGACGGACGTGTAGCTAGGTCTGGGTGGGCGTTTATACTGCCAGTCCTTCCCTCAGCACAGAGTCACCTGGCACTGCAAAGTACATTCAGTCCTTGTGCTGGGGAGTTTAATAAAACTCTCATTCTGTTCTCAGTTGAGGGACTGGTGTGGAAATAAGTCACAACATGCTTTCCTTTTCGTAATATGGAAGTGATCGTTTTGTAAACAAATACTGATGGAAAGAACTACAGAAAAAGCAAGGATGCATACATCTGCGTGTTCATATTAATGCAGCTATTCAGTTTAGTGAATAGTAATCAGTGTCCTCAAAGCAAAACATCACCGTACATGGTCTGACCATACACGGTCTCCTCCATTAAGTGTGAATCCTGTTCTGATTAGTTGTCTTCGAATGGAAAACCAATTTTTTAACGCGCACTACTAATGTTTTAGTTACAAGTAAGAGTTCTTCACAAAGAACCACCCTCCCTCACGCTTTAAAACACAAAATAGCCGTTCATTCAGCTTTACTGACTAAACCAACCCAGTTTCCACAGTTAGGTGTCACTGTTTCCTTTTCCTTACTAACGCTCCTAAGCCTTTGCAGTCACTGAGCTTCAGAAGCACGGAACGAGTAAAGCCTTTTCCGATTCAGGCTTGACTCTGAAAAGGAACTGGACAAACATCAGTCTGTCCCATGGGTCTGTAATTATTCCCTTCCCTTCTCTTTGAAGCTGACATGTGTTTCCTACAGACTTTGTCTATCACCTTTTATAATGTGCTACAATTACTGTGGGTGTTTTCTAGCTTGGAGAAGTGCTTGAGGGTGAAATTTCCATCCTCTCCAGGTGCCCTGTACTTAGTGCTGTGCCCTGCTTTCCCTTACCCTGCAACACCTATGTGCAACTCAGGTATATCAGCCGTGTTGAGCATCCTCAATAGCGAAAAAATGCCGTTTCCAAAAGACCATGCCTACAGCAAAATGATGGTGGTGAGGGGAAGAGATGGCTCCGCTTTAGCCATGGTTTTGGCACAATTCATCCTTCTACAGCTGTGTTATATCCCTTGCAAACTGAACTGTCTTGAAGAGGAGGGAATTTAACATTTGGGGGAAGGCAGGGGCTACCATACTGCAAACAGAAACAATCAAAATTCTTTCTAATCACCACTGAGAGAATTTTGACCTGCAAACTTAAAATTTTTGCTCTGAAATGGCCACTATAGGCATGATTAGGAGCTAGGCTGTCACCCACACCAAAAGATAAATTGGACTCTCATTGAAACTGGAGTATGAGAACCTCTGTGGATATCATAGGTCACAAATGTGAGCTAAATAAACTATGACACTTGGCTTCACTGTGACATCTAAGTGTTCTTCTCACCCTTTCCTATTCAATCTTTTCAACAATTATTTCTTCTGTTCTTTAATTGACAATAGTCTATAGTGTTGCTGGAGACTTTATGAACTTGAGAAGTTATCAGCTATTAATAACCACAAGTTACTGAAGGTCATCAAGAATGTTTTGCTATTCTAATACCCCATCTGTGAAAGCAGACACCAGGGAATGCAAAAGACCTACTAAGGTACACAGCTCTTACTACCTTTTTTTATTTAATGCTTCCCTTCCTCTCTATAAATATTTAACTTAACGAGAGAGAATTTTTCACAGAATTTGACCAAATCTTCCTAAGTGTTGAAGCTGTTGGCTAAATTTTCCCGTACATAGTAGAGATTTGCTGTGTAAAAAAAAGCTAAAAACAAAATAAAAAAACCCCAGACTGCTCACAGATCCGTAAGACATCCTTTTCTGCAGATATCTGTGGACACCTCTGTTAGAAAACTTGGAAGAATGCAGAGATTTGGAGTAGAAGTTGGATATTTTTCCTTACTCAAAGGTGGCACCTAGTCAGGGTGAGCAGGCAGTGTTCCCAAAATTTGTTTTCAAGTAATCTTCTGAACTCCAAGGGGGTAACAACAGCTCTGGGGCAGGGAATTAATGGATCTTAACTTGTTTGGTACAAAGCACTGGTCAAACTTACTCCTCTGCTCAACACAACTGTCTCTCTTTGTGTAACAAAACCAAGAAAGGAAGACTGTCTCTGCAAGTGAAATCTGTTCGACTTTCTGTCCTGTCTGCAGGAAATTTGTAGGGAATTTATGTGCCTCAGGAAGGTCAGAAAAGGAAGTTCTCAGTTACAGCAATATTTCTTTGGAAATCTCTCAGTATTAACTTATAATTAAACAATAGAACGTTTTTCTCCAGAAAGGACACCAAATGTTATTTATGATTAAGTAAATATAATAAAAACAAATTCTTCCCCTGAAATAGTCAGCTAAATACTTAGCTTCAAAAAAGGTAGGGAATACTACAGAATTTGAAACAGGTTTCCAGTCTGTTGACATCCAAAACTGGTATCGGCATTGAATATGGTAGATATTAGTCAGCCTTTTCAATGCAGATGTCCTTCCCAGCAACTGTTGGATAGCAAAGCAAAAAGAAGTTATAACACATATTAAGATATGTATATATATTATATTATCACAGTTCCATTTTTATCTGTCCATGAATATTACTAGATCTGCAATACAGCTGAGTCCTGTGTAATGTGTATAGCAGATACACTGGTCAGTTCTTTTCCTTTGTTCACAGTTTCACTGGCTCACTGCACCTTAAGAAATTATTCCTTATGCTTTTATGAAGCATCTGACACAGAGGATTTGAAATATTAGGTAAAATGCAGCAATTTATTAAATAAAGAAACCTTAGGTCTACAGTGGATAGTTCTTAATATACTCTGAAGTCCTATATAATTACAGTTCTGTTTTGTTCTTATCTGATTCTGTTGCTGTTTCTTGAGATCTATATGCACATAAATTAATGTAATTCATCAATATGACAGCTGAATTTTAAATTTGGGGTGGTTATTTTTTCAACAGTTCAGCTGTTCACTTTAACATCAACAGTGACGCAGGCTTTACATGATGTACTTTTTGACATCTTTAATTCCAGATTTATGTGGCATAGATGAAGAGGAATAAATATATTCCTCAGTGGAGCAGGCATTTCTATTTTCTAGAGATCTCCCTCAAACATCTCTGTGAGCTCTTCTGAAGTGGTGAGACCGTCCATGTTTAACTTAATCTTCTACTGGCTCATCAAAGTGACGCGGGAGTTACTCTAAGAGCTGGAAAGGCATGCCTCTGCTTCTGTTCCCTGCCAGCAGCCCTGCCTCAAGGCAGAGGTTTAGAATTGTTTCCGTGACCTGAATCTCTCTGCTTCCCTGATTTTTCTTCTAAGGGAGTATGTGAAAAGCATGCTCGCTCATTCTCTTTCACATGTTGACAACACAGTTTTCTTTTTTTTGTCTTTAAATAGGAGCTGTTGGATCTCTCTTATGCTTTTTTTATTACCCCCCCAAAAACATTAAAAAAAAATAAGATTATGAAAACCAGTAAGGAGGAAAGTCTTACTTAAACCACTGTTTTTTACTATATATGAGTGTGAAAGAATTAACTGTAACCTTTCACAACATGCCATTTTTCTCTTTAACATGTTAACCTCTTAGGGAAAAACCAGATATTGATCCCAGACCGCTGGTGGAAGCAAAGGGAAGCCCAGCTCTGACCACCTGTCCTGAGGCTCTGAATTTCCTGCAGGACATGGGCCGTAACCGCACCACTGGATTGCAAACGCCTTTTTCATTTTTCAGTGGAAGCTGCTGAGCAAGCGATTATGTCAGCTTTCTGTTTGTTTTGAGTAGCGACTTTCCTTCATTTCCATTTCACTGAATCCGCAGCAGAGGCACAGCACAGTGCTAACGGTAATTTTAAAAGAGTAAACTTTCCACGAAAGAACAGCTGTCAGGCTTACCATATGGAAAAAAAACCAAAACAACCTGCAACAGAAAATGTATTAAAACTTGGTACGAACAACCTGATAATGAGGTAGCAACAATAAGAAAGCAGTTTGATAGTAGGCTAAAAAATATAGCTACAAAATTAATTATCAATATAAAGAATATTTTATTTGAAAGAGCTGGATACTTTTAATTTTTTTTGAAGGAATCTTGATTTCAGCTAGCAAACTGATTCTGATTTTAGAGTCTTGTACAAAAAAGGACCTTACAATGTTCAGACAAAAGGTCTTCAATTAATGACAATGGCCATGCTCTGCATACCCTTACAAACTTCTCTGTGAAATGTGCAGCGTAACTAGCTATAATTAAATATATGCAGATATCACAATAATAAGAGCTTGATTAACTCCATTCTATAGGAAGCTGCATATTAATTTCCATAATGCTTAAAATTAGATGAGTTCCATCTGAATTTTAACATTTTCCCTTGCCAAATGAAGATGCTAATCGCACTATTCAAATGTTTGAAGAGAGAATTGGGAAGCTTAGTGCAGACAAAAAATCTACAGTGTTACCATTTTAGCAATACTCATGTGCCAAACTTAACCAATCATGAATGAAGCCCTTTTACTTAAATATTTGGGAAACGTCTAGTACATCTCAACAAACCAAGATTTTTTAATATTCATCTGCAGAGAATTAAAAGGGAATGCATGCTTTCTAAATAGATTACCATGGTAATTTTTCTTTTGGAGAGAGAATGTCAGGGCAATTTTGTTGAATGTAATATGAGCCGAATTTTAGAAGATGTTTATCTAAATCCTACTTTACAGAAAACATACATGTTTTGATCTCATTATTGACTATTGATTTTTTTTTGGCACAACAGATTTGTTCTAGATCTGGATGTTGAATCATTCACATACCAAAAATTATTTGATCAAGCCAACTTATGATTACAACAATCAACACAATACTAGAATCAAGAGACCCTTTCTAAGAAAAAGATGCTAGTTTCCTATGCTATTCCTTTGGTTTCACTCAGGTCTTGTAGCTAAACTATAGATCATATATTCCATACAACTTGTTTCTAATCCAGCTTTTGAGGATAGGTTGGGCTTGGGGATTTGTTCTACTTAAAATTGAGTCCACTAGCTGTAAAGAGCTACTGCTACTTTCAAGACCTTTTCAGTTCTGTTATTGAGGGAAATATCCCAGCCAATTTTGTTTCCAGCAGGTGTCATGGGGTTAAGCACTTCAGGGCAGTAAAATGCTGTTTTATTTCTTCTGGAGTTGCTAGTTCAAGATACCGTGTTTTTAAGTAGTGCCCAATGAGAAGCCTGTGATGATTCCTCAGTGCAACAACAAATAAACCAACAAATGTTAGAGGAAAGATACTGTGACAGCAGTAGAGAATCTATAGCTTGCTCTTAGCCAAGCTTCTCATCCAACAACTGCAGCTGGTTTTAATCCTACTATTTTAGACTTCAAAGTCTTTCAGGGTGCCAGTTTCATTTACACCTTAGTCTCCTGCTAACAGAGATGGTGTGATGCATAAAGAATCCTTTGAGAGGAAGTGGCAATGATTGCAACCCACTACAGAGCAAACCAATTCTTTTTCTCCTCCTCCATTCCTCCTGGCTGATGTTTCAGCTTATTGATTTCAGGATATCGAGTGTCAGCCATTCATTTAAAAATCACCATTTCCGAACAAGAGCAATGCCACATAAGTGCTATAAAAATTGCACAGGTTTTAGCTAAATCTTAATCACTGAATTTCTGAACAGACTGATGATGACAGCTATCATGCTGAAAAATGTCATAATTTATGACACACAGTATGTGTTCTCGGAAAGATTGTAAACCAGCACTTCTGCTTTTACTAGATATTTAGGATGCAGATTGCTATTTTGCATGATTATGGCTGCCACAAAAGATTAAACTTGTACTAAAAATATGTATCACTATCTAAACACAAAATTTGGGCTTTTTTTCATTGCTTTTCTTCCCTCCCATCTCTATTCAATCCATATCTTTTTCTCTTTTTGTTGTTCTGCCTCATTCTCTTTCCATTCGTTCTTTGCTTTGTTCTGTTTTCCTTTACATCTTTATTATTTCCCCCTGCCCCTGTATTTCTAAATCATTATTTATTTAGGGGAAGAAAAGTTCTTTTTAGTTTTTTTTTCTGGTTTAGCATCATTCTCAGTTCCCTGCACTCATCTCCTTTGTTTCTCAGTATTATTTGATTGTCCCCATTTCACCTTTCTGCACTTTGAAGTTCTTCCCTTTTCCAGAATTCTTGGTTTTCTGTGCTTCCTCCAACCACTTACATTGCTGCTTCTTCTATCCATTGGTTCCATGTTCTTTTGCCTCCTTCCAATAAAATCTGTAGTTTTTTTCAAAATAGTATGTCAGTCCTCATTTTAGGCAAGGCTCAAATAACCTAGAATACCTTATATCAGCTTGGCGGCACCTGCAAAAATCCTTAAGCAAACCACAGGTGTGTATCCAGTATTTTACTGGTCTGGTCAGTGAAAAGCAACAGTGGCTGCAGATTTTGAAGCTAAAGAAAGGATCACTGAGAGTGTTCAAGTAAAATGAGGCTTCAGCAAAAGCAGAAAAGCAAAACTGTACCATGAGGAGCTGTTACAAATTTCTGTTCTTACCAGAGTAGGTGGATCCACTCTTCACCTAAGCTTTCTTAAATTTCAAAGTATTTATTATGCTTCCTTCAAGTTCCTATCTCATCAGCCCTTCCTCTATTGTCTCAACTTTTGCCCTTGAGCCTAAAAAGGAAATCAGGTTAACCTTCCTAGGCCTTTAGTTTATATATTTTTTAAGTGGATCTAATGATCATTTAACTGTCTTGATAAGGTCTTTACAGCTTACTTACTATTTGTAAAGAACATCAAGGTTATCTGATTAAAGATAATTTAAATGCAAACTATTATAATTTCCAATAGAACCTGTGCCCTCAGAATTGAGTAGTTCATTACTCCCTTAATCATGTAGCCCTCAAAGTTACTTGTTTTAGAAAAATCTATTTTTGCATTAGGTATTGCATTTACATGACAGAAAATTACTTTGTTCCTTGCCAACATGTATCAGTATGTCATATACCGGTTCTGAAATATCAACTTCTTGTTAAGCAATTGTTAAACAGAGGAAAAAACAGAGGCTTGCAAAATTTATACAGGTTTCAAGTCTTGTCTTGTGGTTCTCTTATTTTATGTGCTACTGCATGCTGAAGCATAGAAGGTAGAGTGGCTTTTTTGCTATCTAGAAGAAATCTATAAATCAAGTAAAACTTTTAGTCTCTGGTTGGCACTGGCAACCTGCTGTGACAGACGGCAATGCGAACACTCTGGTAGCCGGCAAGAGAGTCACCGCTAAGGTCTTGCATCCTGCCCTGGCTTCTTAGTAGCAGTTTAAAATAATCTGTTAGCACAATCCCTGTTTTAAGACTACAATATTAAAAATCCTGGCTAAGAATGTTTAATGTTGCTTAATTATTTTAAATTGCACCAACTATTAGCTTGCTAAGGCGTTCAGTGAGGACTGAGCTACCAAGGGCCTCATAAGTAGCAATTAAGACTGTGAAATGGGAGCTGTGATCAAGAAAGCAGTGTGCTGGTGCCTCCATCTCCATGTTCACTGCAGCACTGCAGCATCATTTGGAAATAAACTTGAAGCAACAGGTACCAGTAGAGCCACATCATATAAGATGTGACATTTTGTTTTAACTGAAGGTCTTTTGATCTGCCTCATACTCCTGACCAGGGTAATGACTCCAGCTGCCTGCTGTACGTCCAGGTGGTCTTGGGAGTGGTGCTCAGGGGGGTTCGGGGCACTTCTCTAGTGTAGCTGTCTAGGTGCTCTGCTGGGGTCAGCAAAGGGAAGGTGTCCGAGCCAGCACACAGCAACCCCAACCCAGACTGTGCACCACAGGGCAGCTGGATTGCCACCTAAAACTGCAGCAGCTTCCTACATAAGGATGGTTGCCTTCTAAATACACATAAATACAGAGAAGAAGCTTATCCAGTTGCCTTCTAAATACACATAAATACAGAGGAGAAGAAGCTTATCTGGAAAGCCAGTTTCTATTCACAAGGCTTTGGTTATATAAGCAACCTTCTATTCACAAGGCTTTGGTTATATAAGCCACTGAAGGACACAAAGGGTGAGGACAAGGGAAATATTAGTATTCTGCTAACGTGGCACTGAGGTCTGGACAGAGCCCTGAATCTCAGATCCTCAAAGGGTTTTGCACATCTCATTGAGGTT